>NC_073696.1:146818014-146921393 GCF_029784165.1 Wyeomyia smithii | reverse complement strand
CAGTGTCTTTTGCAAAGTTGTTAGGCATCTAATAAACTATACTTGAACATAATGTAGTGCATTATTAGAGCATTATTGAGCTCTCTAGAAAGGTAAATGCAAAAAAGTAGGGTTTCCCATACGAATTTTCATACAAATTTGGAATGCAATGCGCCAAGCGAAGACAAAACCAATCGACTTCAAGTAAGTTTGGGGTTGTATGGGACCCCAAAAGGAACCAAGAAAGCTTGATTCTGGAAAACCAATCATTTTTTATATATTTATATATATTTATATATATATTTTTTATATATTTATATATATATATATGAACTATTTACCCGGTAGCTGCCTCTCCAGTTGCGAATGCCATGCATAGTAGTCCAATGAAGATCTACAAATAGAAGAAAATATTAGGCAAATAGTTAAATAGTTGCAATAGATTGAATTTTTACTCCTCCTGTACAACAGGGTGCTACAGAAAATCGATTTTCTGAATTTGGTTTAGTCGTAGTAGTTTTTTCTCTCCCGTTCGTTACAGTTCTCTTTTATTACACGCTTAAAAAATTTCACCGAATCTAGGCATTATTTGGGCCAAGATTTGGACAGCCTAGTGCTCGGCAACCATCTCGGCTGAATCTCTTTTGCCAAGAATCTCGGGATACCAAAATTTGACAGATGTGATTTCATGGCGAGAATCGAGGTACGTAGTTGACTGTGCTTTTGGCAAATTCAGCCCAAGGGCGGCAAATTAGTGTAACGACCTAATTTATATTCATTTTGACTTTTGAATGTTTGTCATTATCTTGTACGCCAGGCACACGGTGTCTCTGGTAGAAGAAACTTATCCGAAAAAAATTAGTATCGCTCTTATACTCATCATTCGAAAGCTCAAGGTGTCCCCTTTGATATGCTACTAAAATTGAAATGTTCTATCGGCGGGTCCAGAACATTTTTTTTTCAGACATTTTTTTTGTAATTGAAAAGCTGGAGAAATGGGACCTATGTATACTTATCAAGGGATTTAGGTGCTGGGAGCCCGATCAGATAGTGTTGAAACCTTCAAGTTTTGTTTTTTCATATAATGAAACAATGTTTGGCATAATCTTAGATTTTTTGAAAAGGGTAAGGTGGGGTAAAAAAGACTCGAAAATTGTGAGTGTACAAACTGCTGAAAAGACAAAAAAAGCTAGAACTAATCGATTTCTCTGAAAATTGATATGGTAATTCTATCCTATAAAAATATACAATGTCGGTTTTTGAAAGTTGCTGTCGAGGTTATATAAGTAAATATTTACATTTTTCTTCAAAATCATGGTGATATTTGGCGTTTTTCTTGTCAGAACTAGTTCCTACAATTAAACAATACGTTTTATAAATCAACTCAAGAGTTTTTATTGGAGGTATTCAAAAAGTTTACCGTTTAAAAATAAATCGATTTTTTATAACAAGGTTTGGGCCATCATTTGAACCTGTTACACAAGGAGCGCAACTCCATTTTGTACCTACATTTTAAATGCTGGCTATAGCAGGCTATAGCGCTATAACATCCCAGTCTCAAATTGGTTTAAAAAATTGACCTCCAAAAAAAAATCTCGGGTTCGGGTCTGGCTCGGGTTTCACAGCTTCGGGGTCGGGTCGGGTTCGGGTTTCCCAAAAATAAAATTTTCGGGTTCGGGTTTGGTCGGAAAAAAAGTTTCGGGTCGGGTTCGGGTTTCAACCGAAAAACAAAATTCGGATACGGGTTTGAAAAAAGCCAAACTCGACCATCTCTGGTACAATGGTTCAGTAAGCATACCGAATTGCAGAAAAATCGATGCATTCTACTCAAAGTTACAGTAACATTATGATTTTAGCAGCACCTGGACATTAGAGTTCAAAATGCCATTTCACTAGGCTTGATTTAAGTGGGGAGGGCAAAAAAGTCCTTAGTGTATCTGCCTGTTATTAGGCTTATGTATGTACAAAGAGTTCGAGATACGGTGCTGGTCTAACAAATCAGTCGTCGCGTGTTTGAATTTCGGCTCGGAAGAGACCTTCATAGTTATCCTGAAGCACCATCCAGCTCCATTCATGTTCATACAAGCCGGTCGTTGCGAAGTCTGCGTCCTACCATAAATATCACTATTTGTTGCGCCCACCTAAGCTAAAGTGCCTTATTATTACCCGGAATGAAACAGTGAAAAGGGATCCACACTAAGGTAATCTAAGAATATTTTTCGGATAAAATATTCTGATGTTCCTGTACGGAGAGTGCTTTGCAACTTTCATCGACGAAGAGCCAGAATAGAACTGAGACTGTTCGTGAAGATGAAATAATGGTACGTGGGCATTTTTTGCAGCGAAAAATCTCTGTGATACTTTTGTTTTCTAGTCATTATGGCACAAAAATCAACTTCTCAACAAGTGTGACTCAACAATTATTTGTATAAAATAGACAAAGCGTAGGTTATTAGTTTGTTTGCTCGTTTGGTTTCATTCATCTACACGGTGCACCCGCCGTGGACTCTGGAAATAACACACGCGCACCTCGGAACTAATGCGTGTTCACGGCATGCGAAAAAAATTCTCTTCGCGCGAATCGAGTAGTCTGCTTCTCGTGCGAGTCGACGGGTACACCTGGTGCAGAGAAATGCCAAGTCTGGGCACAGGTTTTATTCGAAGCATTGTAGCCCAGAAACCGTTGGTTGTATAGAAAAACTGTCTGAGAATGATTTGTAGGGAAGCGAAAATGTACCATAAAAAAATACACACTGTACAAAAAAAATTTTTTTTGACCAAAAAACATTAAAAATAAACATTAAATTTCAATTAAAAAAAAAGAGTTGATTTATTTTTTATTTTTGACTTGACGTTAATACGCATCTTTTAAAAAAAAGTCCAGGATGGAGAAATGTAAAATATTTTTTTTATGGTAGATTAATTTTTTTATAAAAATTCTAATTTAAACATTTTTCAAAATATTTGTATCCTGATGATTTTAAAAGATACAGAAAGTCATTTTGAATCAAAAAGCTCTTGGTAGTAAACATTTTAACGGCATCGGTTTTCGAGTTATTTTAAATTTAAGCTCGAAAAATTATTAATATTTCGGTAAAATACACGTTTTTCTTAATTTGTCCATGGTTCTCCAGCAAAAACCATACGTTCATTGGAATGCTTGATCAAAAATATACAATTCATTCTTTGACAACAAAACGATTGGATAAGTAACTCAAGCGCTAAACTTTGCCTATCTACACGTTCCCCCTTGCCGAATGTTTTATCAAAAAATATGTTTGTCGTGCAACACTACCTACTTGTTTACTAATAATAACTGTTTGTAAAGTACGCAACCAATAACTACTGGGTTACCTATAATATCTGTTTTCGTATATAAATACGATTGCACTACTCCAGATGTGTTAGTAACAGTTTGCATTTTGTGAAGATGAATAAAGTGAAAATGGAATATACCAAGCCCACCAAGTAGTTATTGGAATAATAGTCAAGCCACCATTCATCCCTTCGTTGTTTACTATTCAGAATCTGGAACACTTAAGAATATCAGCTTCGTCATAATATCGGAAGTACTCCATCATGATACTGTTGCGGTTCAGGTGTTCATTACCAAATTAATGATATTAATGTCTGATGGAGCTGCCTCAAAGTATAAAAATAGAAATAAAATTGCAAGTCTTTGCAAGTTCAAAACAAAATATAACGTCGATGCAGAGTGGCATTTTTTGCGACTTCTCATGGTAAAGGCCCATGCGATGCAATTGGTTGCATATTAAAACGAATGGCAGGAAATGCAAGTTTAGCTAAAGAACATGAACATCCCATTACAAGCGCAAAAGAATTGTATGATTGGTCTAATCAGCAAAAAAATAAAAATTCGTCAAAAATGTCATTAAGTTGGGTATCATAATAAGAATACGAACAAGGAGTAACAGATTGGAGCATTATTTTCAAAAAATCTTCAATAATAGTTGCCACACAAAAGTATTACTCTTTTGTTCCGATTTCAGAAAATAAGATACAAACGAAGCTGTTTTCGAAAGATGACGAATCATTTACTTATGATGTATATCAAATATAAGGTGAAACTAGTTCTGTAAAGTATCTATGTCATGAAAAAATATGTTCCTAAGATAATAAAACTCGAAAATAAATATTTGATTCTTATATATATTTATATTACTTAGAACATCTAACTCTTTTCTTGAGAACCGTTCGCCCAATCGTTTTGTTGTCAAAGAATGAATTGTATATTTTTGATCAAGCATTCCAATAAACGTATGGTTTTTGCTAGAGAACCATGGACAAATTAAGAAAAACGTGTATTTTCCTAAATAATTATAATTTGTCGAGCTTAAATTAGAAATAACTCGAAAACCGATGCCCTTAGAATGTTTTTTACCAAAAGCTTTTTGATTCAAAATGACTTTCCGCATCTTTTAAAATCATCAGAATACAAATATTTTGAAAAATGTTCAAATTAGAATTTTCATAAAAAAAATAATTTACCATAAAAAAATATTTTACATTTCTCCATCCTGGACTTTTTTTTTAAAGTTGCGTATTAACTTTTAATTTAAGGAGTAAATGTAGTAATGAAGATAGAAAATTGAACTAACTGAAAATATGATTGAAGAAACTACGAAAAATATAGTTCAGCAGGTGGGACTCGAACCCACAACTATTGGAAGTTGTGGGTTCGAGTCCCACCTGCTGAACTATATTTTTCGTAGTTTCTTCAATCATATTTTCAGTTAGTTCAATTTTCTATCTTCATTACTACATTTACTCCTTAAATTAAAATTAAAAATAGCATGACTTTGCTTAGAGTCGAAAAAAGAAAAGTAAGTTGCGTATTAACGTCAAGTTTCTTTAAAAATAAAAAAAAACAAAAATTCAACTCTTATTTTTTTAAATTGAAATTTTATGTTTATTTTTAATTTTTTTTGGTCAAAAATTTTTTTTTTGTACAGTGTATATGTTTTTATGGTGCATTTTTAATTCCCTACAACTCATTCTCAGACAGTTTTTTTATACAACCAACGGTTTCTGGGCTACAATGCTTCGAATAAAACCTGTGCCAAAAGGCATACGCCCTTTTAGAATGTAACTCATGGGTGTAAAAAATCTCTCCACCTGTGAAAAATGCTCAGTTTGCTAAGCCAAATACGTGTGCAAAGTTTCATTCAAATCAAAAATGGTCGATTAAATTTTCGTGTATTTCCAGGCGATTTGAAATGGTTTTGCTCTCAACCGAATTTGATCGAACCATTTTCAAAAGATCACAAACTTATCATAGTTTTTGGGACAGTAGAAGACATTTCGAAATTTTTCGTTGTTCCGGATTTATCGAGGGAAACCGTGAGGTAAGTACCCTTTCAGAGACACAAATTAAAAACAGATTTAGAACCTTTTTGCGATCATCCAAATCACAGCGCACAGTGGCAGGCCTCTGAACAAAAATCGGAAAGAACTTAAAAGTCTTTCTTAAATGATTGGAAATTACATATTATTACAATTTTGGTGTGGTGAACTCATTTCTGATGTCAGAAAAGGTTGAAAATAGCAACTTACGCACCTAGAGTGCCGTTGGGCCTCTTTCAGGATCAGTTTTTTTTTCTCTAATCATGCTTAGAATTGTAATAGGGGAACCGCTCTTATATTCATCCAAACACCTATATTAATCTCATTGCTCTTATTTGTCCAGTTTACTATGAAATTTTACTTTTTTTTCAGAGTAGAAGTAGTTTTATTTTACCTCTCGATTCAGTGAAGTAGTCCGAAGTTAAGAACGATGAGAATATCAAAATAAAAGCGACGAGAAGAATATAGGTGCTAAGGCGACATCCATAAATTACGTAACGCAAAAAACCCGATTTTTGGACCCCCACCCCCCATATGTAACGAAACGTAACGCCAACACCTACCCCCCCATAAAAATTACGTAACGCTGTAGAAGGATTTCCTTGATAAAAATGCTCGTTTTTGAAGAATCTCTTCAGAGATTTTTCGTTACGTAACGTTTAACTCACCTCCCCCACTGCCCTGTGTAACAAATCGTAACGCTCAAGGATATCCCCCTCTCCCCTTTGAGCGTTACGTAATTTATGGATGCCGCCTAAGATGAATATTGGGGTGGTTTCCTAAGGAAACTTTCCTTACTAGTTTTTCATCGAAAAACTTTAGAACCGTATTTTTTTGTTTGGTTCTTAGGGTATTCTTTTATGAATTTGGGTGGTGCAAAAATCGTCATAATTCAATTTATCTTATTTTGAAAAAAAAAAAAGCTTTTAAGCCGTTTGACCAATTCAAGATCTTTCTACGACAAGTTTATTTATTTATTTATTTATTTATTTATTAGTTTATTTATCCATCTAACATAAAGTCTTAATGAATATGAATATATCACTATCGTCAACATCATAATGTAAAATAAGCAGATCTTGCTACTCGACTGGAGAAACAACTGGAACGCTCACCAAATTCAAATAAATCTTCAGTAGAAGTAAATGCACGTATCATCGAAGACATAGGGGCATTAAATCCAAACGCTGTGCGATGAAACCATGTTTGAAGAAGAGTAGAAGTCCTTAACGCACGCGATGGAACACGAAAACCAAGTAAAGATAGTAGTTTGGGACAATCTACTTCATTGTTCAGGAGCTTAGCGACAAATGTGCCTGCTGAATCTTCCGTCGTCGAGCTAGGGTGTCAAGATTGATTAGCTTGCACCGATCACAGTATGGAGGCAAGTTCTGTGGGGCACGCCAAGGCAGATTTCTCAAAGCAATTCGGACAAATCTCTTTTGCACTCTTTCAATTCGTAAACTCCAGGTCAGTTGATGTGGAAGCCAAACTAGTGAAGCATTCTCTAAGATAGGTCGCACTAAAGAGCAATACAAAGCTTCCAAGCAATACGGATCATTAAAATCTTTGGCTATTTTGGTTATAAACCCCAGCTGACGATTAGCCTTAGCAATGACGGCCGATCGATGACTAGCAAAGGAGAGTTTCTTATCTATTGTCACACCCAAGTCATTCATCTCTTCAACCCTGTTGAGCACGACTCCATCGATGTGGTAGTTGAACATTATAGGCCGCGAGTTCCGATGAAATGTCATTACAGAGCATTTAGGGATGCTGACAATCAGCTTATTACGATGGCACTATTCTACAAACATATCCAGTAACTGCTGCAAACGGTGACAATCTTCTATACACTTCACGGCGAAATATAGTTTTAGGTTATCCGCATATATAAGCTTACATCCGTCACCAAGCAAAAAACTAACATCGTTTAAAAATATTGTAAAAAGCAGCGGTCCCAAGTTACTCCCTTGAGGTACACTACTCAAGTTGACGAACGGAGTTGAGCTGCACGCTCCCAATTTCACCCGAAGTGATCGATCACACAGGTATGAACTAAGCCATGCAACAAAGCTGTCAGAGGCACCAAGCAGGTTAATTTCGTGCAATAGTATACGATGGTCAATTCTGTCAAATGCAGCTTTCAAATCCGTATAAACCACGTCCACTTGGCATTTTGCTTCCAGTTGTGAAAAACAGGTATGCGTAAATTCCAATAAATTCGTGGTAACCGATCGTCCAGGCATAAAACCATGCTGGTCTGTAGAGATATAGCACTTCATTCCAGCTAGAAGACTTCGATTGACAATAATTTCAAATAATTTCGATGCTGCCGAGAGATTTGTAATTCCACGGTAGTTACGGATATTACTTTTATCTCCACTTTTGAACACTGGAACCAGAAATGACTGTTTCCATATTTTCGGGAATTTACGCTGTTCGAATGAGCTATTGAAAATTAAGCATAGTGGGGAAACTAATGCGGCAATACATCGACGAAACACAACAGCTGGAATCCCATCAGGTCCAGGAGAAAAAGAATTTTTGAGCTTATTGGTCGCAGCAGTAATCATCGATTGGGTGATCTCGAACGTGTCTAAATTAATAATATCAGCAGGAGCATCAACTACAGCTTGTTCAACCTCGTGATCAGAAGCGATGTTCGGTGCAAACACAGAAGCGAAGAAATTAGCAAACCGTTCACATGTATCAGCAACAGAATTCGACTTATAGTCGTCAAGAAATGTTGTCGGTGGAATGGCAGAATATTTCCTTTTTGAGTTAACAAAATTCCAGAAGGACTTGGGATTACGCTTTAAATTTGATTGAACTTTCAACACATACGACTTGTACAAGCTCCTGTTCAATTTCCGATAAGCATCGCAAGAAGAACGAAAAGCATTTTTCGATTCAGATGAGCGGTATCGTCGGAGTCGTCGTTGATTGGTATTACGCATTCGTTTCAGCTTTCGTAGCTCAGCTGTACTCCAGGCAGGTGACAGAGGGGGCCTACGAACAGGCACGTTAAGTAACAACCAATCCGAAATATGCCTGCAAAAGCTTTCAGCCATATCATCCACGTCATTCGAAGACAGTATTGTGGTCCAATCAGAGTTGAACAAGTATTCCAGTAGTGCCTCGAAGTCGATTTTCCGAAAATTGAGAACAGGATCCGTGGGAGTATATCGGTTTCTAGAGGCAAAATCAGCAGGAAAAGAAACGGACACAACCAGAGGCGGGTGGTGGGGATCAACACGAAGAAGCGGTGCAGATGATTCATTAACATCAACTAACACGCTTGCTGAGTTAGCGAAGACCAAATCAAGCGTTCTGCCAAGAAAGTTTTGCACCAAGTTGTATTGACACCACCAGAAAGTCCATTCCATCAATTAGCGTGGAACTTGCCGGTGTAAAACTATTGGAGTTACAACAAAAGATCTGACTATCGTTTGAGGACCAGTTTAAACGTGGTTGATTATAATCGCCGCATACTAACACAGTATCGTTGGGCAATGCTTCGTCGCAAATTTCACGAACCGTTAATACGTGCTGTTCAAAAACTGCCACATCACGACTCTTATCAGGTGGTAAATAAACAGCACATAGCGAAAACTTCTTTCCTCGGATTGTAGCTGCAACGCATACTTGCTCAATTGACGAGCCATTCCTTGTCGTGATGGATGAACTAACATGTTTTGCAGCGACTGCGATCAAGACTCCTCCAAAGCTATTCTTTTCACTGTTACAGCGAGAACGATCGCAACGGTAAACATTATACGCAGGACCAAACAGCTGCACGGAGTTGATATTGTCGTTCAAGCCAGTTTCCGTTATGATGATGACATCAAAGCCGCAATCGATTGATGCAAGGAATAGATCGTCAATTTTTGTACGTAATCCGCGGGCGTTCTGGTAGTAGATTCATGCTTCGTCGGAGGGATGTTCAAACTGCAACGTACGACAATTAAGTGCAGGATTATTTGTCATATCACAAGAATACTCGCCTTTGGCAGAAACCCGAGGGTTCTGCGATCCCACTGAACTAACGAAACATCGTTCGTGGCAGTAACCCAGGGGCTCCTACCATCCGCAATAATGGGCATTGAAGTAAAATCATTCATGCTGTGACGGGTGAATTTATTCCCAACATCGTCGTCCCGCCTCTGCCGTATCTGTTTTTTGACATGTCGATGAATTCATGGAACAACAGTCCAGCTGGCCACGAAAATGCCATTAGCGAAAGTTCTTTAAGTGACGGATCCAAACCAACTTTGTATGAAACAAACGTTAGGTTCGCAGTATCAGCTCCCTTTGGCACCAAACGAGCGACGTCTACTGTGGAATCGGCATTAAGGTCAAGGCAACGAGAAACAATTTTTCTAACATCTACATCAGTTATAGACGGCTGATCCGGACAAGTACAACCACCACCTAACTGGCGGGGGAGCGGGGGTGATAGATTCAACTGAGAGATCACTAAAGTCGATCTGGTTAGTGCCACGGTTGGCTGATTCTCGTACCGCACTACCATTATCACCGCGCCGGCGTTTGATGCCTACTCGCGGCCACACAGGAATAGCAGGACTGTTATCATTACGGCTCTGCGACAGCATCAAACGATAAACTTTTTCACTCAGTGAGCCAACAGTAGCACACAGTTGTTGGAATTGATCAACATTCGGTGGCACAGCCGGCACATTATTCAATTTTTCGGTCAAATAGGCACGAATGCTTTTACCGCCCAACTCATCTTTACAAGCGGGACAAATAAATATTGCCTTCCCTTGTGCGAACAAATCCTTGTGCGCACGGCCGTTAAATCCACAACATTGCTGGCCGATGTGATAAAAAGCGTCGCAGAAGCCACAGCGCACTGGTTCCAAGTCATTTATAGGCAAATGACACTCGCCACACAGCTTCTTCTCCATGTCTATTTGCAGCAACAACAACGTTGTATCGATACCGGCCGGCTATTGTGTTCAGCAGATCGCAATCCAAATCACTGGTAGAAACAGAATAACACCCGTTGATTCGAAATAGGATTTTAACGTCACCAGAAACTAGACTTAAAATCAGCAATATTATGCGAAAATCACGTCGGAAAAAAGCGTTTTACTAAAGAATTTAGCCAAAATAATTGTAACAATCACTAGGGTTGCAAACGTTCACATTGACAAGGTTGCCAGGATTATAGAGGTTCTTTTAAGGCAAATTATAATGATATTTTTTTTTTCATCAATTCAATTTATCCTCTGTTTATACATCTCTAGGTACTGGAAGCGGGTAAAAAATTTATATAAAAATGCTTGAGACTACTGGAAAAAACTTCATATATACTTCCCATTCAATCATTTTGTTTAAAAATACGAAACTGCATATTTTACAACTGACCACCATACGTCTCCATAGTTTAATTTTCAAAATATCTCCACATAAGCAACAATGTGCAAAACAGGACCCAAAAATCTGAAAAGTACAATAACTTTCCCATAGGCTGTTGGTAATCCGATCGTTCCGAACTGTTTCACAAGATTGTGTGGTAGAAATCAAATGAAAAATATAGATATATATCTATATATATACTAGTTGAACGTTCCCGGCGATGCTCGGGATCAAAGGTTTTAAATTTAAGAATCATTTTTTATAATTCATTACTGCTTTAGCACAACTTACTTAAAAAATATTTCACATCTTATACGTTCATCATCACTTTAAATACTTCAATATTTTGAGAACAGAACACACATAAACTGAAAGTCGCCATATCGGATTTTCAAACGACGTATGGAGTTCCATTTCGGAATTACTGAAATGGTTGGCCGAATACCACTTTAGGTTATTTTTCTTAAGCCGGAAGCCGCCGTTTTGGAAAATGTTGTGTCGAGTCATTGTAGTTTCGAATATACCTATACTAGGTGATATTCGGGCTATTCGACAATCATTTACAGTAAACCCTCTTTTTAGGAAATTAAAGTAAGTAAGAAGAATTGAGCATAACCATTCATGCTTATTTCTCCTCTATAATGAAATCCAAAGAGATGCTTGTGATTTTTTACAAAACGAAAATGTTTGTTGGTGTCCAAGGAACACGTCCGAGAAGAAGTGAAGGTTTTCTGATAACTAACAATTGTGCTTTAATCCACAAAACTATGTAGAAAATAAAAAATGACTTACAATGCTTAAGTCGCCTCTTAATCTATGTTCAAACCAATGAAATGGGACCTTTCCTCCAACTCAATGTTCCAAGATCTAGTTTGGGTAAAGGTAAAAAAGTAAATCGAATCCCGTAATGTGTTACTATTCACAAATCTGCGAATACATCAGAAATGTAATTTTTTTATGCTCTACTCGCACTGATTCAAAACATGGATTTTCTGTAAAAAAATATTTGGAAATGTTAAAGAAACAACGAACATTTTATAGAAAGAAAAATCACATGTCATCGTTTTGAATTTTGATTTGGATGCGATTTGAGCTTATGCTTAAAAAGTCAAAGTTTTGCTTGTATTATATGTTTTTCAAAAAAAAAATCAAAGAAAGTATTTTAAGGCGTTTCTTTGTATGCAGAAAATCATCTTCAAAAATGCTTCGAACATACGAAGTTTTTTGAGTAATATGTCAACTTTAGCAATAAGAAACGTGCTGTTTTTTCTCAAATGTTTTTCCTGAACATTAACTAACATTTTATTGGAAAACAATCACATATCATAGCTTTGAATTTTGATTTGCAGACAAATTGAGCCTAAATATTCATGATTTTGCACGTTTTACTTAGTTTTGTAAATACAGTCATACTTCGATATAAGGCAACCTCGATATAAGGCAACCTGGATATAACGTAACTCGATATAACGTAACTTTTACCTCGACATAACGTATATATACCTCGATATAACAAAAAATCTTTAATAATAGTTGCCACACAAAAGTATTACTCTTTTGTTTCGATTTAAAAAAAAAAAAGACACAAACGAAGCTGTTTTCAAAAGACGAATCATTTACTTATGATGTATATAAAATATAAGGTGAAACTTGTTCTGTAAAGTATCCATGTCATGAAGAAATATGTTCCTAAGATAATAAAACTCGAAAATAAATATTTGATTCTTATGTATATTTATATTACTTAGAACATCTAACTCTTTTCTTGAGAACCGTTCGCCCAATCGTTTTGTTGTCAAAGAATGAATTGTATATTTTTGATCAAGCATTCCAATAATCGTATGGTTTTTGCTAGAGAACCATGGACAAATTAAGAAAAACGTGTATTTTCCTAAATAATTATAATTTGTCGAGCTTAAATTAGAAATAACTCGAAAACCGATGCCTTTAGAATGTTTTTTACCAAAAGCTTTTTGATTCAAAATGACTTTCCGCATCTTTTAAAATCATCAGAATACAAATATTTTGAAAAATGTTCAAATTAGAATTTTCATAAAAAAATTAATTTACCATAAAAAAATTATACATTTCTCCATCCTGGACTTTTTTTTAAAAGTTGCGTATTAACGTCAAGTTTCTTTAAAAATAAAATAAAACAAAAATTCTACTCTTTTTTTTTAAATTGAAATTTTATGTTTATTTTTAATTTTTTTTGGTCAAAAATTTTTTTTTTTGTACAGTGTATATGTTTTTATGGTGCATTTTTAATTCCCTACAACTCATTCTCAGACAGTTTTTTTATACAACTAACGGTTTCTGGGCTACAATGCTTCGAATAAAACCTGTGCCAAAAGGCATAAGGCCTTTTAGAATGTAACTCATGGGTGTAAAAAATCTCTCCACCTGTGAAAAATGCTCAGTTTGCTAAGCCAAATACGTGTGCAAAGTTTCATTCAAATCAAAAATGGTCGATTAAATTTTCGCGTATTTCCAGGCGATTTTAAATGGTTTTGCTCTCAACCGAATTTGATCGAACCATTTTCAAAAGATCACAAATTTATCATAGTTTTTGGGACAGTAGAAGACATTTCGAAATTTTTCGTTGTTCCGGATTTATCGAGGGAAACCGTGAGGTAAGTACCCTTTCAGAGACACAAATTAAAAACAGATTTAGAACCTTTTTGCGATCATCCAAATCACAGCGCACAGTGGCAGGCCTCTGAACAAAAATCGGAAAGAACTTAAAAGTCTTTCTTAAATGATTGGAAATTACATATTATTACAATTTTGGTGTGGTGAACTCATTTCTGATGTCAGAAAAGGTTGAAAATAGCAACTTACGCACCTAGAGTGCCGTTGGGCCTCTTTCAGGATCAGTTTTTTTTCTCTAATCATGCTTAGAATTGTAATAGGGGAACCGCTCTTATATTCATCCAAACACCTATATTAATCTCATTGCTCTTATTTGTCCAGTTTACTATGAAATTTTACTTTTTTTTCAGAGTAGAAGTAGTTTTATTTTACCTCTCGATTCAGTGAAGTAGTCGGAAGTTAAAAACGATGAGAATAGCAAAATAAAAGCGACGAGAAGAATATAGGTGCTAAGGCAACATCCATAAATTACGTAACACAAAAAACCCGATTTTTGGACCCCCACCCCCCATATGTAACGAAACGTAACGCCAACACCTACCCCCCCATAAAAATTACGTAACGCTGTAGAAGGATTTCCTTGATAAAAATGCTCGTTTTTGAAGAGTCTCTTCAGAGATTTTTCGTTACGTAACGTTTAACTCACCTCCCCCACTCCACTGTGTAACAAATCGTAAAACTCAAGGATATCCCCCTCCCCCCTATGAGCGTTACGTAATTTATGGATGCCGCCTAAGATGAATATTGGGGTGGTTTCCTAAGGAAACTTTCCTTACTAGTTTTTCATCGAAAAACTTTAGAACCGTATTTTTTTTGTTTGGTTCTTAGGGTATTCTTTTATGAATTAGGGTGGTGCAAAAATCGTCATAATTCAATTTATCTTATTTTGAAAAAAAAAAGCTTTTAAGCCGTTTGACCAATTCAAGATCTTTCTACGACAAGTTAGAGGTCTTTCAAGGCAAATTATGATGATATTTTTTTTTTCATCAATTCAATTTATCCTCTGTTTATACATCTCTAGGTACTGGAAGCGGGTAAAAAATTTATATAAAAATGTTTGAGACTACTGGAAAAAACTTCATATATACTTCCCATTCAATCATTTTGTTTAAAAATACGAAACTGAATATTTTACAACTGACCACCATACGTCTCCATAGTTTAATTTTCAAAATATCTCCACATAAGCAACAATGTGCAAAACAGGACCCAAAAATCTGAAAAGTACAATAAATTTCCCATAGGCTGTTGGTAATCCGATCGTTCCGAACTGTTTCACAAGATTGTGTGGTAGAAATCAAATGAAAAATATAGATATATATCTATATATATATACTAGTTGAACGTTCCCGGCGATGCTCGGGATCAAAGGTTTTAAATTTAAGAATCATTTTTTATAATTCATTACTGCTTTAGCACAACTTACTTAAAAAATATTTCACATTTTATACGTTCATCATCACTTTAAATACTTCAATATTTTGAGAACAGAACACACATAAACTGAAAGTCGCCATATCGGATTTTCAAACGACGTATGGAGTTCCATTTCGGAATTACTGAAATGGTTGGCCGAATACCACTTTAGGTTATTTTTCTGAAGCCGGAAGCCGCCGTTTTGGAAAATGTTGTGTCGAGTCATCCCAGTTTCGAATATACCTATACTAGGTGATATTCGGGCTATTTGACAATCATTTACAGTAAACCCTCTTTTTAGGAAATTATAGTAAGTAAGAAGAATTGAGCATAACCATTCATGCTTATTTCTCCTCTATAATGAAATCCAAAGAGATGCTTGTGATTTTTTACAAAACGGAAATGTAACAAACATGTGTCCAAGGAACACGTCTGAGAAGAAGTGAAGGTTTTCTGATAACTAACAATTGTGCTTTAATCCACAAAACTATGTAGAAAATAAAAAATGACTTTCAATGCTTAAGTCGCCTCTTAATCTATGTTCAAACCAATGAAATGGGACCTTTCCTCCAACTCAATGTTCCAAGATCTAGTTTGGGTAAAGGTAAAAAAGTAAATCGAATCCCGTAATGTGTTACTATTCACAAATCTGCGAATACATCAGAAATGTAATTTTTTTATGCTCGACTCGCACTGATTCAAAACATGGATTTTCTGCAAAAAAATATTTGGAAATGGTTAAGAAACAACGAACATTTTATAGAAAGACAAATCACATGTCATCGTTTTGAATTTTGATATAGATGCGATTTGAGCTTATGCTTAAAAAGTCAAAGTTTTGCTTGTATTATATGTTTTTCAAAAAAAATCAAAGAAAGTATTTTAAGGCGTTTCTTTGTATGCAGAAAATCATCTTCAAAAATGCTTCGAACATACGTAGTTTTTTGAGTAATATGTCAACTTTAGCAATAAGAAACGTGTTGTTTTTTCTCAAATGTTTTTCCTGAACATTAACTGACATTTTATTGGAAAACAATCACATATCATGGCTTTAAATTTTGATTTGCAGACAAATTGAGCCTAAATATTCATGATTTTGCACGTTTTACTTAGTTTTGTGAATACAGTCATACCTCGATATAAGGCAACCTCGATATAAGGCAACCTCGATATAACGTAACTCGATATAACGTAACATTTACCTCGATATAACGTAACTTTAAAAATGTATTGAAATTGAAAATGAATGATACAGCAACTGTTTTCGGGGTATAAATTGCTTCAAAATGTGTTTGTAGTAAGTTTTAAAATTAATGAAACTAATGCGAAAATTGTCCTAAATGGGCATAAAAAAGGTTTAAAAATACTAATAGGTGATGGATAATAGATTTCCAAGCATCCTTCAGTAACAATTCACAGTCTTGCATCAATTAGAAAAAAATTTTTTTTGCTTGTTGAAATTTTCTTTAAATGGGCATAAGAAAGGTTAAATAATACTGATAGGTGATGGGAAATAGGTTTTCGCGCATCTTTGAGTAACCGTCAACAGTCTTGCATCAATTAAAAAAATTTTTTTTTGCTTGTTGAAAATTGTCCTAAATAGGCATAAGAATGGTTTAAAATTACTGATAGGCGATGAGAAATAGGTTTTCACGCATCTTTGAGTAACCTGTGTATCAATTGAAAAAAAATAGTTTTTTTGCTTCTGAAAATATTTCTAAATGGGCATAAGAAAGGTTTAAAAATACTGATAGGTGATAGAAAATGGGTTTTCGCGCATGTTTGAGCAACCATTAACATTCTTGCATAAATTTACAAAAAATTTTTTTTTGCTTTGATATAACGTAACTCGATATAACGTAACGAAAATAAAAATAAAGTTGCCTTATATCGAGGTATGACTGTAATATCTACATTTTCAATAATCAGATACCTATCATTTCTTCTCAAATGTCATTCCTGAACATGAACGAACATTTCATTGAAAAAAATCACATGTCATCGCTTTGAATTATGATTTAGAGACAAATTAAGCTTAAAAATCTTGGTTTTGCATTTTTCACGTAGTTTTACTAAAATTATTTAAATTTCAAATGATCAGGTGCTTATTATTTTCCCTTAATTTCATCTTGAAAAAAATCACAGATCATACATTCGAATTTTGATTTAGAGGCAAATGTCTTTGGCAATGTCTTTCTTGAACATCAACGAACTTTTTAATGAAAAAAATCACATGTCATCTCTTTGAATTTTGATTTGGAGACGAATCAAGTATAAAAAGTCATAATTTTGCATGTCTTACGTAGTTCTGTGAATAATATTTCAAGTTTTAGTAATTAGCTATTAAGTATTATTCCTCGAATGTCTTTCCTGAACATTAACAAACATTTTAATGAAAAAAGGATCTCATGTCATCGCTTTGAATTTTGGTTTAGAGGTAAACATAGCACAAAAAGTCACAATTTTGCATGTTTTACGAAGTTTTGTGAATAATATCTCAAGTATCAGTAATCAGATACTAATGATTTTTCCTCGAATGTCTTTTGAATTATATCTCAAGTAATCTGATAGTAATTATTTTTTCTCGAATGTTTTTCCTGAACGTAACAAACATTTTTATGAAAAAAGAATCATATGTCATCGCTTTGAATTTTGATTTAGAGGCAAATTCAGCTTGAAAAGTCATTATTTTGCATGTTTTACGTAGTTTTGTGAATAATATCTCAAATTGTAGTAATCAGATACTAATTATTTTTCTCCAAATGTCTTTCCCGAACATCAGCGAACATTTTCCGGTTGAAAAACCTTTATGTCACCGCTTATTTTTCTGATTTAGAACGATTTTAAATGATAATGATTACTGTACACCACAGAGACGGAGGGAATAATATCAATAAGATCAAGCGTTACGGAATTCCATTTTTATATAGTAGAAATATATATATATATATATATATATATATATATATATATATATATATATATATATATATATATATATATATATATATATATATATATATATATATATATATATATATATATATATATATATATATATATATATATATATATATATATATATATATATATATATATATATATATACATATATACACATATTTTTTGTTTTTTTTACTATATAAAAGGACTAGTGGATGTTAAAATTGATAATCTATCTTTCATGAAAAAACGAAATCCTTTGAACAGTTTAAAATGGTATTATAACAAAGGTTCTTTGCAGCAGCTTGCAGGAAGCATACGGGGTGAGTAAACTTCTATCGCCGATTACTCGATATAATGTTTTTGGCGCTTGGTTCGGTCTGGTCGCACGCCGATATATGTATATATATATGTATATATATATATATATATATATATATATATATATATATATATATATATATATATATATATATATATATATATATATATATATATATATATATATATATGTATTTATATATATATATATATATATATATATATATATATATATATATATATATATATATATATATATATATATATATATTAAACTGTTCAAAGGATTTCGTTTTTTCATGAAAGATAGATTATCAATTTTAACATCCACTAGTCCTTTTATATAGTAAAAAAAACAAAAAATATGTGTATATATGTATATATATATATATATATATATATATATATATATATATATATATATATATATATATATATATATATATATATATATATATATAAATGGAATTCCGTAACGCTTGATCTTATTGATATTATTCCCTCCGTCTCTGTGGTGTACAGTAATCATTATCATTTAAAATCGTTCTAAATCAGAAAAATAAGCGGTGACATATAGGTTTTTCAACCGGAAAATGTTCGCTGATGTTCAGGAAAGACATTTGGAGAAAAATAATTAGTATCTGATTGCTACAATTTGAGATATTATTCACAAAACTACGTAAAACATGCAAAATAATGACTTTTCAAGCTGAATTTGCCTCTAAATCAAAATTCAAAGCGATGACATATGATTCTTTTTTCATAAAAATGTTTGTTACGTTCAGGAAAAACATTCGAGAAAAAATAATTACTATCAGATTACTTGAAATATAATTCAAAAGACATTCGAGGAAAAATCATTAGTATCTGATTATTGATACTTTAGATATTATTCACAAAACTTCGTAAAACATGCAAAATTGTGACTTTTTGTGCTATGTTTACCTCTAAACCAAAATTCAAAGCGATGACATGAGATCCTTTTTTCATTAAAATGATGATGATGATGATGGTCCCGCCTCTTACCCCTACAAAGATTTGAGCTAGACGATTTATCTATTAGATAATTAGTTATTACTTCAATTAAACCAGAAAGCAAAAAAAAAACGGACTGGTTTTGTCAATACAGATATAAAATCCTCCATAATATTCCAATGCTTAAACGGCAGTATTACTGAATAAAAAAATTTAAACACAAATTTCTAAGCCGTTCTACGACCAAGATTACCAAGTTCTAATTATTTTACTTCTTTCAATCAATTGAACATTATTCACATCTGAATTAAGCCAACACCCAATCTAGCCCACAGCTAAATTGCTACAGTCCCAACAAGGCCATTCCCGCCGAACTCAGCAAGCAAAGCACAGGTAAACCGTGAACTTAACATGAGACTCATGAGGATGTCCCCACCTAGGAAAGTCTAGAAAATTTCCAACCCGAAAAAGTCCTAGAACAGCTAGGAATTTCAACGTCCAAAGACAATCAAAAGTGTCATAATTTTCCCGAGTAATCCGACGTATGTCCAGAACTACTTAAAAGTTTATTGTGTCACAAAAACTCAATTTTCATAACATACACCAGCATAATACATCTGTATGTATGTACATAAAAAAAAAGCCTTTATTTTTCAAAATGTCAAATATTAATTTAAGAAAGGTAGTCAATTATATCTGTGTAACGCGCGCGGTTCTCAAACCTTTGTAGACTTCTCATTTTTTTTTTTACTACTACATCAAATACAAAATCCATCATTATCATCGGGACGAACATAATAGTTTTTACAATGCTTAAATAAATACTAAAAATCTATTACAGCAAAAGTCCACATAAAATCATCCGTTATGAAAACTTCGTCAATTTAGTGCGTGAATTGTGAAACATTTAGCTGCCTAAAAAACAGCTTTGACGTGTGAAATACATTGTCTCTTGAACTCAAGTAGCGTTGCTGCACGTTTGACCTGTGTAGGCATCGAATTGAACACCTTAATTCCTTTAAAAAATAATGAACTCTGCGAAGCTCCAAAAATAAAATTTGGTGTTCGAATTTCTGTCGCGTTTCTAGTATTGTATCTATGAATATCACTTCCTCTCACAATTCGATCACACAAATATCGAGGCAGCAATCCGTTAACTATTTTAAAATGAACACCATCGTCATGAACACAATTCGCTGCTTCACAGATAACCATTGCAAGGCATCCAACATCAAGGCCGAGGAAGTGAATCTACTACATCTCAAAATTAACCGCATAAGTTTATTCTGCAAACGCTGTAACCTCGATATTTGAGTTTCATTTGCCAAAAATAAAATGGAAGAGCAAAAGTCCAAGTGGGGAGAGATGATTGATTTATAGAGATGAATCTTGCTAAAAGTACTCAACTCTTTATTCAAACGACAGAGAATTCCATATTTTTTGGCAATTTTCTTGATGACATTGTCAATATGAATATTGAACTTAAGTTTGTCATCAATAGTCACGCCAAGATATTTCATCTCACGTACGCGTTCAAGTGTCTCGCTGTCAATTTCCACAGAGACATTTTCAGTAACACGGTTTCGCGAAATAACCATAAATTTAGTTTTACTTATATTCAGTTTTAGTTGTTTGAATTTCAACCATCTACTCAGCGAACACAAGTCCTCATTCAAGCGAATAATAGCAAAATCGAGATCTTTAGCTGCAATGAACAGTACAGTATCATCAGCAAAAAGGTTAATATCACAGAAACGTAAAACTTGTCTCATGTCATTAATGTACATTATGAATAAAATGGGCCCTAATACACTTCCTTGAGGTACTCCAAGAATGTTTCCCATGGGAAAAGATGTAAATTCATTGAAAATAGTCCGTTGAGTTCTGTCACACAAGTAGCTCTCAAACCACTTGTATGCAGTACCTGTAATACCAAAGCGCTTTATTGTTCGTAACAATAAGGGCCTAGAAATTGTTTCGAAAGCGCGTTTTAAATCCAAGAACACTGCAACAATAGTTTCTTTACGCTCAATGTTTTCTTTCCATTTTGCTAACACCAAATTCAACGCAGTTTCACAAGAATGACCTTCTCGATAGCCTGATTGTTCTGGTATTAACAAACTGTTCATATTAAGATAATTTAAAAGTTGGCCTTTGATAACAAGTTCTAAAATTTTTTCTAATGTGTGCAACATGTTGATGGGACGAAACTCTTCGGCTTTACTCGTACCAGCAACCTTTTGAATAGGAACCACCAAAGATTCCTTCCAAACTCGTGGCACGTGCCCAGTTTGTAACGATTCATTGATTAGGCCAAGGAGGTCGTGTCCGATGACATGAAAGCAATCTTGAATTACTTTTGCATTAACGTTATCGATTCCAGCCGTTTTTTGCATTGAAAAACAAATGTTTTTCAGTTCTATGTATGAAATAGGTTGAAAACCGGTCAAAGTACAGTTAACATTGATTGGCTGTTTCATTTCATCAGGTTCATCCACCAATTCAATAGATCGATTGATATCTGAAACACTATCGATAAAATAAGTATTGAACTTAGAAGCGATTGCTTGTTCTGATCGTTCTTATGTGCCATTAAAGGTTATGGACCGCGATTTGCAAACGCCAGGTTTCAACAATGACTTTAATATTTTCCATAACTCTTTGCTGTTATTTTTATGATGTTCAATTTTCCTCTGTATATATTCGCTCCGTGTTTTGATCAGAGTTTGAGAATATATATTACGCGCCATCGTATAGTTACGCCAGTGATCATTACTATTTGTTCTACAAAACTTTTTATACCATCCATCTCTCTTACGTTTAAGACGTAAAAGATCCAAAGTGTACCACTTGTTGGAGTTCTTCATAACAACAAACTTTTGTTCCACTAACTGATTACTACACGTTTTTAAGACGTTATTGAGAACATCGGTTTTATGATCAAGGCACCCCGATAATGGGAAATCCACGTTTCTCGCGACAAGATCCGAAACCTTTCGTTTCGAGTAATTTTTCCAAAACTTTAGTTTAACTAAATTATCATCACTGTTTATACTCTGGTTTACAATAATAACAAGAGTCTCATGATCGGTAATTTTCAATTCAGAATTTACTGCAGCGCGAACAGAATCAAAGTTTGTATAAACATGATCAATTAAAGTTTTACTGTGTCTAGAAATACGCGTATATTCAGTAACAACTTGTTTTAAATTGCAAAACTCTATTAATCTCTTCAAATGGCTCGAATTAAAGCTATCACGCCAGTTTATGTTAAAGTCACCAGCAATCACGTTGAATTTGCGGCTATCCACAAATAACTCAAACCAGTTTTCTAGTATTTGCAAAAATCGCTGATCACTAGAACTAGGGGAATGATAAACAACACCATAGTTACCAACCTTCATGCCTCGGTCCACTGTTATGCCCAAAAACCAATTTCCTCCAATTGCTTCATTGAAACAAACATTGAATTGTACTGATTCTTTGACATAAATAGCAACCCCTCCAGTATGTCTAGAATGTGACAAACAGGCAGCAATATTGTATCCCGAAATAGAATATTGATCAAATGCATCGATATCTACTATGTGTGTTTCTGACAAAAAAACTAAAAATGGATTCAAATATATAATATCTAAGCTACACACATTCCTGGAACCTGATTGCTATTTATTGAAATGCAGGCTGCCTTTTTTTTGATCATACAATTTTTTATAAACTAGGCACTCTGAACTAGATGCCGCATGGTTAACGTCCAGATTCATTTTACGATCTTTATTGTATTTAGAACAATTAACGCATTTCAATACAGTGGATGTGCATTCCGAAGTTCTATGATGCTCACTACACAAAGAGCACGTTTCATGGTTTTTGCAATCTGTACTCTTGTGGCCGAATTCTCCACATTTGAAGCATCTAAGGACATTTATCGCTGGAACTATAGGGCACCGATCCCACCCAACATTTACTTTTTTCGCGGATAATAAACAGTCATAAGTCTTTTTATCGACTTCTATCACAACGTTGTACTTGTTATACGTGAAACGTGGATTTTCATACGTACGCAAGACTTTGACATCTCCAATTGCAATGTCTTCATTTTGACTTTTCAAAAAGTCAATGAAGACATCTGAGGAATATTGATCGCTCATGCCCAACACTTTTAATCTTAGCACCGGAGGTGTGGGAACAACAGCTGTATAGCTTTCACCCAGATTACCTTCAATGCCATTTTTCACCACCTCCACATTTTCTTTTGTTGCACACTCAACAATAACAGAGCCGTCTTTCCCGGTTTTAAAGTTACTAATCTTGTGTGTTTTAGGATTTAATTTTGATTTTAAAAACTCCCGCGTAGCTTCGCTACTTTGGGTGGACTCTTTTGGTTTAATCACGATGACCGGACAAGCCTTACGTTTCTTACTACCGCTCAAAACGTTTGCATAAGTCATCGGTTCATCGCTAAAACTTTGTTTTTCATCTTCATTTAACTTTCGTTTTTTAACCTTTTTAGCTGAATTACGGCTGAGATCAGCCGGTTCAGATAACACACTGTTCATCGCAACTAAATCCCTATCACGTTTATTTTCAAAAAATGACAGAGTCATATTATTCATTTTTTCATGCATTAATTTTTCAAAATCGGCAACTCTTTCCTTTAGAGTACCATTTACATTTAATCACATTTCTTCCATCCCGATCTTGAACGCGTTGTCTATCTGAGCAGCAATGTTGTTTTGCAAATCTGTAAAAGAGGCAGAAATTTTGTTCATCTCGTCTCTTATTACCTTGACATCCAAAACCGATACATTCTGCTCATCACAACACTGAACCGATAGACAATTATCACACTTGAACAGAAGATTGTCATTCGCATTGATCAACTTAATAGCCGCATTACCGATGCCTACACAGCGAGAGTGAAATCTCTGTTTGCAGTTACAACAGTAAACGACATCGTTGATCACAACCGTTTGACTACACTTTGCACATTCCATTTTACCTACACAGTGGATGCTGTACGGCGACACAACACTACCGGCAGAGACAATTGAAAAAGAAAAAAAACAAAGCCGACGGCAGCCAGCCGTGGCGGAAAGCAAATAAAATTGCAAAATTTATTCAAAATAAGCAGCAGATATTACTGCACTTCTACTTATCCTGATGAAGACCTTTCTATAGTACACTTTAGACCAGTGGTTTTCAACCTTCTTCAGTTCATGCACCCCCTTTTGATAATTTTTACAAGCTTTTCCCCCCTATGAGCACCATGAAAGAAAAGCTGTAGTAATTAAAAAATATAAGGCTTTTTAAACTTTAATTTTGACCAGGTTTCAAGCAGGAGCAGGAGAACACCAATACACGGGCATACAATTCAGCATCTCTTGTGAAGGTGTGTGTGACGATTTATCGTTAACAAGCACATTTGAAAAAAAAAATGGAAAAAATGTCGCACCACCGTCAATCACAAAAGCTCATTACATGTGAAATTTTCCCACTCGCAATTCCCCCCCTGCAACGGTTAAATTCCCCCCTAGGGGGGAATTCCCCCCCGGTTGAAAACCGCTGCTTTAGACACTAAATATTCTATGTGCACACACAATTTCACACGTAAAAATTCGAAAATATCACAGCACGTTATAAACAAACTATGATGCTCGTCATTACGCACACACGTTACGCAAATGTTTGTTAATGTTCAGGAAAGACATTCGAGGAATAATACTTAATAGCTAATTACTAAAACTTGAAATATTATTCACAGAACTACGTAAGACATGCAAAATTATGACTTTTTATACTTGATTCGTCTCCAAATCAAAATTCAAAGAGATGACATGTGATTTTTTTTCATTAAAAAGTTCGTTGATGTTCAAGAAAGACATTGCCAAAGACATTTGCCTCTAAATCAAAATTCGAATGTATGATCTGTGATTTTTTTCAAGATGAAATTAAGGGAAAATAATAAGCACCTGATCATTTGAAATTTAAATAATTTTAGTAAAACTACGTGAAAAATGCAAAACCAAGATTTTTAAGCTTAATTTGTCTCTAAATCATAATTCAAAGCGATGACATGTGATTTTTTTCAATGAAATGTTCGTTTATGTTCAGGAATGACATTTGAGAAGAAATGATAGGTATCTGATTATTGAAAATGTAGATATTACAGTCATACCTCGATATAAGGCAACTTTATTTTTATTTTCGTTACGTTATATCGAGTTACGTTATATCAAAGCAAAAAAAAAATTTTTTTTTGAAATTTATGCAAGAATGTTAATGGTTGCTCAAATATGCGCGAAAACCCATTTTCTATCACCTATCAGTATTTTTAAACCTTTCTTATGCCCATTTAGAAATATTTCCAGAAGCAAAAAAACTTTTTTTTTCAATTGATACACAGGTTACTAAAAGATGCGTGGAAACCTATTTCCCATCACCTATCAGTAATTTTAAACCATTCTTATGCCTATTTAGGACAATTTTCATATAAACAAATATATATATATATATATATATATATATATATATATATATATATATATATATATATATATATAAATACATAAATATATATATATATATATATATATATATATATACATATATATATATATATATATATATATATATATATATATATATATATATATATATATATATATATATATATATATATATATATATATATATATATATATATATATATATATATATATATATATATATATATATATATATATATATATATATATATATATATATATATATATATATATATATAGGGGGGGATTAGGGGCATAATATTTGCGGTATTTTTCTTTAAATTATAAAAAAAAAAGAAACTTGTCACAATATTCATAAGTTATTGTTAGGCTTATGAATGCTACTCACTTAGGTAGGCGTTACAAATCACATGACGATATACACAGGGTGTTGGGCAGCTCACTTTTAATCAAATCCTTCAAGGATAGAGGACCCGATTTGATGAAAAAAGTCCTTCTGCGCATATGGTCAACATTTAACTACTGAAGAGTTATTCTCTTCTTCTAGTTTTCGGTTATGTTCACTTTCAACGAGGTCTATCACAAGAAGTATGATAGCAAGCTCAGTTCTGTTGGTTCCCTTGAAAAACCGAGAAAATTTCGTAGTCAATAGTGTCGATAATATGTCAAAAAACTTCATATCAATAAAGCAAAACATTTATTGTTTAAGTAGAACAGCAAATCTCTTAACACACATACTCACAGAGGCAACGCGTGGGTTTTGACCCTACCAGTTTAACTACAAATTATGAAAATCATGGTTTGAGGCAGTAATCACAATCATATCTGCGAAAATACGTAAGTCATTATTCATTTTGTGCTAAGTAAAACTAAAAAAATTTATATATATATATATATATATATATATATATATATATATATATTTTTTTTTTTTTTTTTGTTTCAGGTGGAGGGGAAATTTGCATCCAAACCCCTGAGGTGACCAACCTCAGGGAGTGTGGGGTTGGTTTGAATCAGTGACCGGACCCACTAAAACCCCTCCAGTCTCCAGCCCATAATACTCCCCTGGACCACCGCTAGGTATTGCTTCGGGGAGCGGCTTTTGTGCTCTGTGCACCCTCTTGGTTCTATAGATCTCTTTGCTAACTTAGCTAACTAACCTGGAGACTGGCCGTTAGCTAACACTGGCGTGTCGGTGGTCAACCTGTCGCCTGTTTTGCAATTCTAAAACTATTTGAGAGGCGGCTGTACAAACCGCCCTCCAAATGTTTGGGTCTTTACACATCCTCCGAACTAAGTTGTCCGGAGTGGTGTCTGGCCCGCTCACTACCATCATGTCGCTCCGCGCATGCACAAAACGAGGGCACACGAAGAAGACATGCTCAGCAGTTTCTTCCGCATCCGCGCACTCGGGACACATGGGGGACCCCGCATGCCCGAATCTGTGTAGATACTGCCTGAAGCAACCATGACCTGACAGAATCTGTGTCAAGTGGAAGTTAACTTCTCCATGGCGCCTCCCGACCCATCCGGATACGTCCGGAATAAGTCGATGCGTCCATCTACCCTTTGCGGAATTGGACCATTCCTGCTGCCATCTGATCATCGAGAATGACCTTCTGGTGCCTCGTATACCCCTTGTGTCACGTTGATCGAAGCATTCTACGTCCTCCTTAATGGCTATGCTGATAGGCATCATGCCGGACAGGACGCAGATTGCGTCGTATGACACTGTACGGTACGCGCTCACAACCCTCAGGCACATGAGCCTGTAGGTACTTTCCAGTTTTCGACGATGACTGTTGGTACCTAACGCTTTGGACCACGCTGGCCCACCATACCTAAGTATGGACGAAACCACGCTGGCAAGAAGTTTACGCTTGCTGCCATATACCGCTGAGCTATTGGACATCATTTTAGATAGTCCTGCAGCGGCCGTTGAAGCCCTCTTACAGGCATAGTCGACGTGACTCTTAAATGTGAGCTTATCGTCAACCATAACCCCCAAGAGCTTCAAGGAACGCCTTGAGGTAATGGTGCAGTCACCGACTCTGACCACCGCCTGTTGCTCTAATTTGCGGTTGTTCACAACCGTAACCTCCGTTTTATGGTGCGCTAACTCCAGTTTTCTAGAGTGCATCCAGTCTTCGACCTTGCGTATGCAGTGCGCGGCCGTCAACTCGACCTCTTCGATCGACTCGCCGTAGACCTCTAGCGTGATGACGTCTGCGAAACCGACGATCACAACCCCTACAGGGAACTTTAGTTTCAACACCCCGTCATACATGACATTCCACAACACCGGGCCCAGGATGGAACCTTGCGGTACCCCTGCGGTGATTGGGACGCACTTCTGACCCTCCTCCGTGTTGTAAACTAGTACCCGATTCTGGAAATAATTTTCCAAAATCTTGTACAACGACACCGGTACGTGGATGCTCCTAAGCGCGAGCGCTATGGAGTCCCAACTGGCGCTATTGAATGCATTCTTCACGTCAAGCGTGACGATTGCGCAATAGCGAATGCCCCAACTCTTACGCTGGAGTGCTACCTCTGCCGTCTTGGTGACAGAGAGAATAGCATCCAGCGTGGATCTACCTTTCCGGAAGCCGAACTGGTTACTTGCCAGACCGTTTACACCCTCTGTGTACTTCACCAGTCTGTTGAGGATAATCCTCTCAAGCACCTTGCCCGTAGTGTCCAGCAGACAGATAGGTCTGTATGCCGATGGGTCCCCTGGCGGTTTCCCAGCCTTCGGCAACAGCACCAATCTCTGTCGCTTCCACCTGTCCGGAAAGAGGCAGTCATCCAGGCACTTCTGCATGACTGCTCGAAATAGATCGGGGGCCACTTTCATGGCCGTCCTGATGGCCAAGTTCGGGATTCCATCCGGTCCCGGTGCCTTGCTCACCTTTAGGGAGATAGCGATCACGATGAGTTCCTCATTCGTAACCCTTACCTCCTCCACAACCTCTGCACGGCTGCCGTCTCTCACGGATTGGATGCCCGGCAGGTTGGTCGACTATCCCTGGTCCGTGTCTGAGATACTGGAACGTCGGACGTGAGACTCAGCAACCGGAGGCCAAGGATTTGGCTCGTGTCGTGGAAAGAGTCCCTCGATGATGCGCTCCAGCATCACTGGTGATCTGTAGGCGTTGCCCCACGGATTCGTATTGGCACTCGCGCATAGCCTATCGAAGCAGGCCCTTTTGCTCGCCTTTATCGCACTTTTAAGCGCCGATCTTGCCGATCCGAATACTACACGGCGCTCTATCCTCTGTGCATCGGTACGTGCACGTTGCAACATCCGTCTTGCACGGAGGCACGCGCTACGGAGGTCCGCTATCGCGTCGGTCCACCAGTATACCGGTTGGCGGGTCCTAGGCATGGTGGCGTCGCACGCCCGCGATAATGTGGCAACTAATTGGTCAGCACTTGGGCGGAGCCAACTGCCCCCCTCGCGCTCTCTTCTCATTGCTTCTGCAAATACCTCGGCATCGAAATGCGATGTCTTCCACCCGCGGACGGTCGGAGTATTGGCTCTACCCGTCGCCTGCCGCCTCACGTTCTGGACTACGCTATAGCAGACCGCCTGGTGGTCACTATAGGTGTAGCCATCGTCTACCCTCCAGTTCACGATCAGTCCTGGGCTGGAGAACGTCACGTCGATGATCGACTCCGCACCATTTCTGCTGAATGTACACTTGGTTCCAACGTTGGCCAGATCTAGGTTGAGCTTTGCCAAAGCTTCCAACAAGATCTGACCCCTCCGGTTCGTGCGGCGGCTTCCCCACTCAACAGCCCAAGCGTTGAAGTCGCCCGCCACTACTAAGGGTGTTAGTCCCGTCAGCTCCATAGATAACAAATCGACCATCTGGGTGAACCTTTCGATAGACCAACGCGGCGGAGCATAACAACTGCAGTAGAACACTCCGTCCACCTTGGCAACCGCGTATCCTTCATTTGAGGTTGACACAACCTCCTGAACCGGGAACTTGCTGGTCGTGCATATGGCCACCGTACTGGACTTATCTGCAACCCAATTACCGTTTCCGGGAGGAATGCAGTAGGGGTCCGATACGATTGCGATGTCCGACCGCGACTCAGACGCTGCTTGGTATAGCAGCTGCTGTGCCGCATAGCAATGATTCAGGTTCAATTGTGTCACCCTCACGCCTGTGGTTTCGTGGCCGCCTTACCGGCTGGGCACCGTGGGCCTCCCATAAAGTGCTTGGCGTCCCGTTTTCCAGTACATACCAAGCACTTGGGAGGCTCCCCGCAGTCTTTAGCTTTATGGCCAGCACCACCACAACGCCTACATAACTGGCTCCTATCGGGCCCCTTGCGGGTCCAGGACTTGTTTCCTCCCTCGAAACACCTGAAGCAAACGTCCGGCTGCTGGAGTATGCTCAGGGGACATACTGACCAGCCAACCTTAAGTTTGGCTGTCTTCAGGGCCAGAGTTGCATCGGCCGATGCAAGCCGGAAAGTGGCCACCTGGGTCCCCGCTGGACCCTTTCGGAGGCGAATTACCTCAGTGGCTACTTCCACTCCGCACTTCTCCTTGAGGGCCTGTGCAATATCGCACCTCTCGGTGATTTCATCCAGGTTTTTGAGCTGGAGAGTCACCTCTGAGGTGAGTGCCCGAATTTGCACATCTTTCCCGAGGACCTGCTCGGCTACCGTCTTGTAGGCAGCGCCCTTGTTTTTAGCATCCTTACGGAGCTCAAGGATCATCTCGCCGGTGCGAGAACGACGGATGGTCCGCACATCCGCTCCCAGATCCTTGAGCTGGGTTTCGCCTCTCATTTTCTTCAAGACTACGGAGTACTTGGACCCCTCCGTCTTGAGTATGAGGGCGTCGCCCCTGCTTCGCGCCTTCTTTCCCATTTTTGGACGATTTGTCGCCTTCTCGTCGTTGCGCTTGCTGTCTTTTTGGCACTTCCTTCCTCCCACGGTAACCCAAGGGTTTCCCGTAGCTGCCACTTCGGCAGACTTTTCGGCGGACTTGGAGGCCGTTGGTGTGCTATCTCGCGGGCTTAGCACAACCAACCGTTTCTTGCTGTTCTCGGGGGCTTCCCCCGGAGACTGCCTTGCTCTTTTTGCGGCTGACCCGGAGGCGCAAACCGCTGCAAACGTGCAGGTGTCCGTTTGGACCGACTTCGTCGCCCTTCCGGTCACCTCCGTTGCATTCTTCTCTGCAGACACCGCTCTTGCCTTGAGCTCGGCGTGCTCCTTCTTCGCAGCATCGACGGAGGACCGAAGCATGTAGAGAGCCTGCTTCAGGTACTTCGTCGTGTTGGTGCGACTTTTCGCAAACTCGATTATGGCATCGAGCTGCTCCGACAGCGCTACTACCTTCGGTAGCGTGTCTCGCTGTCTTCCGACCGCCTTTATCAACAGTGGACCAGCCACTGCGATGTCTTGCGTCGATCCGGTAGGCGTACTGCCTTTGCCGTCTTCGCAGGCGTCCTTTACTGCATCCATCTCCGCCTTTCTCAGCGGAGACCTCTGGATGCCTCCTCGTGCAAACGGGTTTTTCAACCCATCTGCGCCCAATTGTTGATCTTCATTTTTTTCAATATTCATTCTTGTTAATTGGGTCCCCCTTCCAGCCGCTATCCTTATCCATACTGGAGTGGTCGCCTATCTGGTCCCATGGTAGTCTATGCCGAAGCAGTGAGGCCATGGCTAGGGGCGGCTGCCATAGCGCCTTATGAGCAACTATGACACCCCCGACCGGCGCAAGTCAGGAAAGGACATCTGGTCCCACTCCTGCCCGGTTCCCACCGGGCAATGAATTTGGAACGTACTGGAAGGCCTGCCAGGTTTTACGGGACGGAGACCCCTGCACCGGTTGTTGTCTCGCCGTTTCAAGCCGTTGTCACACGACCTTACTAAGGGAGCTCGGCGCAGGTGCCAGCCCAGAATCGTGGTACGAAAACGAAATCCGACTCTTATCATATGGCGTTGCGACCAGTTACCGTAATGGGGAACTTACTGGCATCAATCCCAATGGGCGAATTAGTGCATTTGGAAGGTGGGAGCGGCATATATATATATATATATATATATATATATATATATATATATATATATATATATATATATATATATATATATATATATATACACTAAATTCGCTTTTTAAACGGGAGATACATGCCGCGTAAGTACCTCCCAATATGGATATTTCCGGTGTTAGATTAATGCCAGAAAATCTGCTGAAGATGACCGAATACCACCCAATATGAATATATTCAGAATTAAGGCGATGTGCAGGAGCCAAAAGTCGAGGATGTTGTCATTTCGATGAAACCAAACTTTAAACACGTCGCAAGGAATCAATGAATTTGGAAAGTTCAAATAGTACGATGCCACATTTAAATTTTGTTGAGGCCACATATATCGATCAAACCAGGTATAGCTTTCAATAGTCTTTGAATTTCTTCTTTTTCCATAACTTTTGGGCCACATATCAAATTTGTATTTGTAAAATTGAGAGATAACTCGTTCGTATGGCAATAGTTATGTTCAAATAAGTCATGTAATCTTTGAGATAATAGACTTCCGTTGTTTTATTAAAAATTAAATACATAATGGTTGCCTAAGTTCGATTATAATCATATGAAATGGGAACGTATAAGGCAGCCAAAATTTGAAACCAGGTGTTCAATCATAATTCATCAGTTGACCCTTAACAAGCCCGCTCATCTGATAATAATATTGATTAAATCGGTTGTGTAGTTTCTAAGATAATGAAGTTACGTGATTTTCACATTCACACACACACACACACACACATACACACAAGCACACACATACAGAAAATGCTGCCCTTTTGAGCACTTTTATACTTTTAGTTTTTGCAAATTTTTAAATTTAATTTTTTTTCACAGGGTACATTCTTTTGGAAGAACAAACTTATTATTTACAATTTTGCCAGATACACTATGCCAATCAAATAAACCGCTTTGATAGTAGAAATATTCTTAATTCCTCATAGAGTGCTCTATTGGAAATTAAAAATAGGTCTACAGTCGAAACGGCATAGTGTCTTCGGCAAAGTTGTAAATAATATTTTTTCCTTCCAAAAAAAAGCCATTAAAAAATAGAAAATATATATCTCTTTTTCTTCATTAGCAACAAATGATTTCTCACACAAGTGCTGCATACGATACTGACCATATGCAAAGCATTTAAGAAATCCTACCAAGCCAGTCAAATTCCTAAAACCCAAGTTACTTAACAAGTCCTTATTCTAACAAAAAATTTCCCACGACAAGTGTTGCATATGACAACTAGCCATATCCACTGCAGAATTCCCACCGAGTTAACCAAATTCCAAAAAGCATGTTTTACCACAAATCCTGATTCCCATGCCTACATGCCAACCACTTGAGAATTAACCAAGTTGCATGTAGTCATTTTTTTTTCCTGTAAGGCCTTCCTTACTGCGACCAGAATCGTAGATCTATTGTGAGATATGCCCGGGTGTCTGCTGTATCCCGCACTTCTGTTAATAGCAATACCTCTATTGAGAAGTGGCATGCTTATTATTATTGTTCATCAGTGCTTGTGTGTAATGTGCTACTCTTCCTTACACGCTTACTGTTCTACTATACCGATACTCGTTCCTCTTGCCAAATATCGCCAATTATAATTCCCTGGAGAAGTTTCGTCGTCCGTCCTTCTGGCCAGTTTTATTGATAAGAGGGACTTATTTTTTGTTAAGAGGAATTCATGCAAAGGTATTTGTAGATTTCAGCGTAAAGGAAGGGTAACTGGTGGGATGCCTGAGAATAAACCCATGCTTAAGTCCTTTTTCGACATCGGATGGCCTGATTCTACTAAGATTCGAACCCATGACCATCCGCTTGACAAAGCGGACTCTGTAACCTTGCGGCTACGCAGCTCCCCAGCATGTAGTCATATGAGATACAACCCAAACCTTACTCAACCCACATCTTCGTCACCTCATAAATTCCTAAGCACTGCAAGCAAAGCTAGCAGCATGCACCTTTTCTCATGACCCATTTTCACTCTCTTTCTATTTCCACACCCAAGCCGGAATCGCAAGCAGCTAAGCAGAAAAGCGACTCCGCGACTATATTAAAGAAAAAAACAGTGCTGATTGTTATACGCCTACGCGTATGCAACACGCCGACAATTGTAACGCTTGAGAGAATTGGACGCTCTTCAAGCTCTCCCTACTCAAGTCCATACTATGACAAATCATTGCCTGTTGACTCCACCTCCGCATGAGATACATATTTACATGTTAAATACATAGAATCTAAGAAGTGATCGAGGAGTAAGTTTTATTTCAATAAATTAATCCCGTTTGGGACATGGTAAAAAGTAGGCGTGTTTCAATGAAAAAACCAAAAAACATCCCTCATGGCGACCGTGTGGCGCGAACTAGCACGCCAAGTGAGTGAAAAATTAAAAAGTGAAGTGTAAATAGCAAGACAAGTGAGCGAAGAATGAAAAAAATCCCATGGCACGCCAAGTGAGCGAAGAATAAAAAAATCTCATGGTTTCATAGTCGCAAAGAATGAAAAAGTAAAGTTCAGTTGAAGTGAAAAAATAAAAAAACAAATTATTAGATATAAACTAAACTAGTGTCAGCAGCACGTAAGTGAGTGAAACTCAAATAAATAATGATAAACAATGGGGTTTTTCAGTGCAGACGAAGTGATAACAAACACCGCGAGCAGCAGTGCTAACAGTTCGGTGGAGAATAAATACGCCGCGGGCGCACTGTGCTTAATAGCATTGATTTTAATTTTAATAATCGCGTTTAAGTTGCTAAGAAGTGCAACTAAAAATTAAATTGAAAAAAAAGTGAAGGCAGAAACACTCCTACAAGTCATCAGTGCCTCGACAGTGTGATGAACAATTAAAGACAAGAACAAAAAAGTGAAAATGGAAACGGCATACGAAGTGGTCTATAATAGACAATATACAGACAATAAGGGCAACTATTTCGCCCATAAGAGATAAACAGTGCAAAAAAAAAGCGAACAATTATAAAAATACAACGACAGCTGAAGTAGCAGAAATAACGATTCGGTGGACGAGACCGAACCGGCATCAAGGACAACAAGCTTGCATCCAGCAGCAACACACGTGACAGGAGCAGCAGCATCGCCACGGAAACAACAAGTAACCACACTTATATCAAAACAAATTTTTATCTTTATTTACAATTAATAATACAATGTTACAATGTTTATAAAGTTAAAAACTGTGTTGAAATCAAAATTTTTTTATATCTTTTCAATATACAGATTATGCAAAACAAAATTAGAAAAATATTATAAATAAATGTTCAATTTAATTTTTAATAAGCAAAAGCCTAAATGTCAAAATCATACGAGGATTTGGAAAATTTACATAGATACCCCAAGAAAGCTATAAACACAAAGCTCTCGGACGAACTTTTACATACCAAAAGACACCTCAGTAACATACTAACAAAAGGGGTAGAAGAATATTTACATGAGAATAACGATAACATCCCCGACAAAGAGTTTAACATTATCGTGAAAAATACAAGGACTCTAATCTACGAAATCAACAACATAATAGACTTAAAATTACAATACAACAAAAATAACACTACTGACCCAATTAGTGGCAGTAGCAGAAGCAATAACCCACCTGCGGGAAATAAAGACAATACAGCAAAAATCCATAACACTAACCCACCAGACGGTAGCAAAAACACCACAGCAACAATACAAACCGTTGACCCACTCCCGTGCAGCAGCGGACAGAAACAGTAAAGGGCAACAAATAATTAACCCATTTAGGCAGACGACCAACATGACGAACAACGAAACGTTCGACATAAGGCAAGCGACTGCGCTTGTACCAACGTTCGACGGAAGTGCTGACGCACTCAGTTCATTCGTTGACGCTGCCAACCTATTAGCTGAACTAACTCCAGCAGACCAGGTGGCAACGGCTATAAAATTCTTGAAAATCAGATTGGTTGAAAAGGCAAGACAAGGCCTACCGACCGACATACCAACAATCAACGCTTTAATCCTCGACGTCCAGAAAAGATGTAAATCTAAAGAAACACCCGACACGATAATTGCCAAGTTGGGACAAGAGAAATCAAAAAATACGAACGAGCTTTGTGATGACGTGGAAAATCTCACACAAAAACTCAAATTCATGTACATGGAGCAAGGTGTACCCGCTGAAACAGCAAACACCTTAGCTCTAAAATCAGGGTTAGTGTATATCATTATACAAGCTGTTTCGAGAAACTAGTGATTAATTTCAAAAGATAAATTCTAATCATTTTGAACTCCGCCTTCCACAATTGAAAAAACGACCAGAGTCCCAGAGTAGATTTTGGCAAAATAAAAATTTTCAAATGACACCAATTCTCGACGTTCCATGCATTTTTAAGTCATTTGGCATCAAAAAAAAAAATTCGAATTTTTCGGTTTTCAAAAAAGGCAAACCTCAATCGCTTTGCGCCACGCCATTTTAAGTCCAATTGAGCAGAAATTTTGCACAGGGTGTTTTTTCGAGCAGGAGAACATTTTGTATAGGTTTTTTTTGAACTAGAATACTTCTCTCAGGAAGTTCGGCTACATAGGGATGTGAAATGAAAATCTAAAACCGAAAAAAGTGAAAAATATGTCCAATTTCAAATGCTAATAAATCGGTTAGTATTCGATGGATTTCCTTCGTTCTTGCAGCAATAGATTGGAAAATCTTCTAAGATTCTTTCCAAAAGAAGATGATTGTAATTTTATTATTTACACTATTGTACTATTGAAAGTAGTCAAGCCTTGTCAAAACGAAAAATTCGACCTCTGATTGGTCGTTATATGATTGCTTCCCAAGCACGGTCGACAGAATCATATACCTTGCAATTTCAAACATGCTAATTGGCCTATATAAGAGCCGGTTACAGCCGAAGCCGCTCATAATAGTTCTAGACAGCGACAACAGCAGTCGTCCTCCCTTAGCAGCAGCACTAGCGGTGCAGTGAATACCAGCGATGGCGGAAAGCGGCCGCAGCTGTGGCGTAGCAATGGATAGCGCACTAGTTGCAGCGGATTCCAGCAGCTGATGCAGGGACAGTGGATACCAATGGCAGCGTATAGCGGCCACAACTGTGGCATAGCTATGGATAGCGAACTAGTTGCAGCGGATCTCAGCATCGATAGCGGCTGATGCAGTGAGGCACTTTAGTGAAATGCAGTCTCTGTGCGATAGTTGGCACTAGTAAAGGGGCCATCCACATACCACGTGGACAGATTTGGGGGGGGGGGCGGCTAATGTTCACGGTCCATACAATTTGTTTAGAATTTATAAGGGCAGTTGTCCACGGAGGGGGAGAGGGGGGTTAAAATCGTTAAAAATCTGTCCACGTGATATGTGGATGGCCCCTAAATGCATTCAATGAAAAGTTGACTCATTTTGACAACACGTGAGCCGTCTAGTTTTGAGTGTTATATCAGCATTTCACTGTTTACTTTATCACAACGAATACTTTGTTCGCACTGTCAGTGATAACGCAAAGATGTAATCGGCATCTTATCCCATACTAAATTGAACAACAAATTGTCCTTTTCAGGATGAAATAAAAACCTGATGATTGAAGCGTTAATGTTTTCTATTGAGTAAATTTACATTTTTAAATTTGTAAAAGTTATAAATTTTACTCTATTTTCGTGTCTCAGAACGTACTGAATTATCTTTTCCTTCGGTCATGAGCACAACATCCGAAAAAATTTCATCTCAAAATTGGCATGCAACTTACTATATCATTGAAAATGGTCAGTCCTTGTTGAAGCGCAAAATTTGATTGATCTGATTAGTCAACGTTTATTTACTAGAAATGACTGACACACACACATATATATATATATAAGTCGACGCACAAACCAGAGAGGCCGGATCTTGTTGGAGGCTTTGGCGAAGCTCAACATAGATCTGGCCAACGTCGGCTTGAAGAGCACCTTCAGTAGAAACGGCGCGGAGTCGATCATCGATGTGACATTCTGTAGTCCAGGATTGATCACGAACTGGAGGGTAGACGATGGCTACACTCATAGCGACCATCTGGCGGTCTGTTATAGCGTAGACTGTAAAACGAGACCGCATGTGGCGAGTAGAATTAACACTCCAGCTCCTCGCGGGTGGAGGATATCACACTTCAACGAAGAGGTATTTGCGGAAGCAATTAGACTAGAACACGAGGCAAGCAGAATTCGTAACCCGAGCGCTGATCAACTTGTTGCCATACTTTCGCGGGCGTGCGACGCCACTATGCCTAGGAACCGCCAGCCTAGGCATGGAAGGCCACCAGTCTACTGGTGGACCGACGCGATAGCGGACCTCCGCAGAGCGTGTCTTCAAGCGAGAAGAAGGATTCAACGTGCGCGAACCGACGAAGAAAGGGAAGATCGTCGAGGGGAATTCAGTTCCGCAAGAGCGGCGCTTAAGAGAGCAATAAAAGCTAGTAAACGTGCGTGCTTCGAAAGACTGTGCGCTAGTGCCAACACTAACCCGTGGGGTAACGCCTATAGGATGGTGATGGCCAAGACTAAGGGTGCGATGGCGCCCGCAGAAAAATCACCAGCGATGCTTGAGCGGATCATAGAGGGACTCTTTCCACGCCACGAGCCAAATCCTTGGCCTCCGGCTGGCGAGTCACTTCACCGACGTTCCAGTATCTCAAACTCAGACCAGAGGTGGTCGGCCAACCTGCCGAACACCCAATATATGAGTGACGGCGTTAGCCGTGCCGAGGCAGAGGAGGCGGAAACGGTTACGAATGAGGAACTCATCGCGATCGCCAACTCCCTGAAGGTGAGCAAGGCACCGGGATTGGATGGGATTCCGAATCTGGCTGTGAAGAAGGCCATCAAAGAGGCCCCCAGACTATTTCGGGAAGTCATGCAGAAGTGCCTGGATGACTGTACATTCCCAGACAGATGGAAGCGACAGAAGCTGGTCTTACTGCCGAAGACAGGGAAACCACCTGGTGACCCGTCGGCATACAGACCGATATGTCTGCTCGATACGGCGGGTAAGGTGCTCGAGAAGGTTATCCTCAATAGACTGGTTAGGTACACCGAATGTGCAAACGGTCTGTCGAGTAACCAGTTCGGCTTCCGAAAAGGCAAGTCTACGGTGGATGCTATTCTGTCCGTCACCAAAACAGCAGAGGTAGCACTCCAGCGTAAAAGATGGGGCATTCGCTATTGCGCAATCGTCACGTTGGACGTGAAAAATGCGTTCAATAGTGTTAGCTGGGATTCCATAGCCCACTCGCTTCGGAAACTAGACATTCCGGTGTCTTTGTACAGGATTCTGGAAAATTATTTCCAGAATCGTGTGCTAGTTTACAGCACAGACGAGGGTCAAAAATGTGTCCCAATTACCGCAGGGGTTCCACAAGGTTCCATCCTGGGCCCGGTACTGTGGAATATCATGTACGATGAAGTGCTGAAACTAAAGCTCCCCCAAGGGGTTGTGATCGTTGGATTTGCGGACGACATCACACTTGAGGTCTACGGCGAGTCGATCGAGGAGGTTGAGTTGACGGCTTCGCACTCTATAAGCGTCGTCGAGGACTGGATGCGCTCCAAAAAACTGGAGCTGGCGCATCATAAGACGGAGATTTCAGTTGTCAATAACCGCAAGTCGAAGCAACAGGCGTTGATCAGTGTCGGGAATTGCACCATCGCCTCTAAGCGCTCCCTGAAGCTGCTGGGGGTGATGATCGATGACAAGCTCGCCTTCGGGAGCCATGTCGAATATGCCTGCAAGAAGGCTTCAATGGCTATTGCAGCATTATCTCGCATGATGTCCAATAGCTCAGCAGTGTACGGCAGCAAGCGGAAACTTCTAGCTAGCGTGACTTCGTCCATACTGAGATATGGCGGGCCAGTGTGGTCCAAAGCACTAGGTACTAGTAAACATCGGAGTAAGTTGGAAAGTACCTACAGGCTCATGTGCCTGAGGGTTGCGAGCGCGTATCGAACTGTGTCATACGACGCAATCTGCGTCCTGTCCGGCATGTTGCCTATCAGCATAGCCATTAAGGAGGACGTAGAATGCTTCGATCAACGTGACACAAGGGGCATACGAGGTACCAGAAGATCATTCTCGATGATCAGATGGCAGCAGGAGTGGTCCAATTCCGCGAAGGGTAGATGGACGCATCGACTTATTCCGGATGTATCCGGATGGGTCGGGAGGCGCCATGGAGAAGTGAACTTCCATCTGACACAGATTCTGTCAGGCCATGGTTGCTTTAGGCAGTATCTACACAGATTCGGGCATGCGGGGTCCCCCATGTGTCCCGAGTGCGCGGATGCGGAAGAGACTGCTGAGCATGCCTTCTTCGTGTGCCCTCGTTTTGTGCATGCGCGGAGCGACATGATGGTAGTGAGCGGGCCAGACACCACTCCGGACAACCTAGTTCGGAGGATGTGTAAAGACCCAAACATTTGGAGGGCGGTTTGTACAGCCGCCTCTCAAATAGTTTTAGAATTGCAAAACAGGCGACAGGTTGACCACCGACACGCCAGTGTTAGCTAACGGCCAGTCTCCAGGTTAGTTAGCTAAGTTAGCAAAAAGACCTAAAGAACCAAGAGGGTGCACAGAGCACAAAAGCCGCTCCCCGAAGCAATACCTAGCGGTGGTCCCGGGGAGTATTATGGGCTGGAGACTGAAGGGGTTTTAGTGGGTCCGGTCACTGATTCAAACCAACCCCACACTCCCTGAGGTTGGTCACCTCAGGGGTTTGGATGCAAATTTCCCCTTCACCTGAAAAAAAAAAAAAAAAAAAAAAAATATATATATATATATATATATATATATATATATATATATATATATATATATATATATATATATATATATATATATAAATATATATATATATATATATATATATATATATATATATATATATATATATATATATATATATATATATATATAAGGGGCCATCCACCTACCACGTGGACAGCTGGGGGGGGGGGGGGTTTGTGGAATGTCCACGGTCCTTGCAAAAAAAAAAGAATTTATATGGGCATTTGTCCACGGGTGGGGGGGGGTAATAATCGTTAAAAATCTGTCCACGTGGTATGTGGATGGCCCCTAATGGGATTTCCTTCATGGCTGACACAGTGGATACTGTCGTATCTAACCGATCGCAATGCTTTTGTACGTGTGCATGGTACAAATTAACTTGCATTTGAAATTCGATCAGGTCTGCCCCAAGGAAGCCACCTGGGCCCACTGCTATTCATTCTTTTTGCAAACGATCTGTGTTTGTTCAACTATAAAATCTCCAAAGTACATGTTTGCGGATGATCTAAAGTTTTATCGTGTAATATCATCGAGAGTTGACTGTTGTGCTATACAATCCGACATAGATTCGCTGCTGAATTGGTGTACGATGAACGGAATGGAAGTGAATGTGCAGAAGTGTAACGTCATCTCATTCTGCAGAAATAGGCAAACTACTCTGTTTGATTATAAGATGTAAATAGTCAGTATTACTCGAGTAAGCACCGTGAATGATTTGGGTATTCTCCTGGACTACAAACTGTGTTTCACTCAGCATGTTGCAATTACTACTGCTAAAGCATATGCTGTATTAGGTTTCATCAAAAGGAACACGCAGCAGTTTGATGATATTTATTGTCTGAAGTCCCTCTACTGTGCGCTAGTCCGCAGTATACTCGAGTACGGAGTACTTGTTTGGTCACCTTACCACGCTGTTCAGATCAACAGGATCGAACGAATACAGCGCCAGTTTGTACGGTACGCATTGAGAATGTTGCCTTGGGAGGATCCAATACGTCTACCGCCCTATGAACACCGATGTGCCCTCATACAGCTGCCCACTCTGGCGAATAGGAGATGTTTGATGCAACGTTTATTTATTTTCGCACTTCTGGGAAACAATATTGACAGCACTGAGCTACTAGAACGAGTTCATTTCAATGTACCAGCTAGAATTACTAGACTAGACTAGGATTTTTTGAGACTACCTATGCATCGCACTTTATTCGGCCAGAACGATCCAATTGAACTGTGTTGTCGTGCATTTAATGTTGTGTCTGAATTTTATGACTTTGGTATAACCAGGACTGCTTTTAGATCTAGAATAGGTTAATATTAAGAACTGTCTGTACGATTTTATCGAAGACCAGTAAATAAATAAATAAATAAATAAATAAATAAATAAATAAATAAATAAATAAATAAATAAATATATATATATATATATATATATATATATATATATATATATATATATATATATATATATATATATATATATATATATATATATATATATATATATATATATATATATATATATATATATATATATATATATATATATATATATATATATATATATATATATATATATATATATATATATATATATATATATATATATATATATATATATATATATATTAGGGTGCCAGCCCAAAATGGTCATCTCGAATTTCAAATAACAGGAGGGTTGTGTGCAGAGCCACGACCGCAAGGTTGAAGTAGAATATTTTTACAAAAAAGATAACCCGGCTGCTTGTGTGTCAGTCATTTTTTCTAGTAAATAAACGTTGACTAATCAGATCCATCGAATTTTACGCTTCAACAAGGACTGACCATTTTTAATAATATAGTAAGTTGCATGCCAATTTTGAGATGAAATTTTTTCGGATGTTGTGCTCATGACCGAAGGAAAAGATAATTCAGTACGTTCTGAGACACGAAAATAAAGTAAAATTTATTACTTTTACAAATTTAAAAATGTAAATTTACTCAATAGAAAACATTAACGCTTTAATCATCAGGTTTTTATTTCATCCTGAAAAGGACAATTTGTTGTTCAATTTAGTATGGGATAAGATGCCGATTACATCTTTGCGTTATCACTGACAGTGCGAACAAAGTATTCGTTGTGATAAAGTAAACAGTGAAATGCTGATATAACACTCAAAACTAGACGGCTCACGTGTTGTCAAAATGAGTCAACTTTTCATTGAATGCATTTAGGGGCCATCCACATATCACGTGGACAGATTTTTAACGATTTTAACCCCCCTCTCCCCCTCCGTGGACAACTGCCCTTATAAATTCTAAACAAATTGTATGGACCGTGAACATTAGCCGCCCCCCCCCCAAATCTGTCCACGTGGTATGTGGATGGCCCCTTTACTAGTGCCAACTATCGCACAGAGACTGCATTTCACTAAAGTGCCTCACTGCATCAGCCGCTATCGATGCTGAGATCCGCTGCAACTAGTTCGCTATCCATAGCTATGCCACAGTTGTGGCCGCTATACGCTGCCATTGGTATCCACTGTCCCTGCATCAGCTGCTGGAATCCGCTGCAACTAGTGCGCTATCCATTGCTACGCCACAGCTGCGGCCGCTTTCCGCCATCGCTGGTATCCACTGCACCGCTAGTGCTGCTGCTAAGGGAGGGCGACTGCTGTTGTCGCTGTCTAGAACTATTATGAGCGGCTTCGGCTGTAACCGGCTCTTATATGGGCCAAATAGCATGTTTGAAATTGCAAGGTATATGATTCTGTCGACCGTGCTTGGGAAGCAAGCATATAATGACCAATCAGAGGTCGAATTTTTCGTTTTGACAAGGCTTGACTATTTTCAATAGTACAATAGTGTAAATAATAAAATTACAATCATCTTCTTTTGGAAAGAATCTTAGAAGATTTTCCAATCTATTGCTGCAAGAACGAAGGAAATCCATCGAATACTAACCGATTTATTAGCATTTGAAATTGGACATATTTTTCACTTTTTTCGGTTTTAGATTTTCATTTCACATCCCTATGTAGCCGAACTTCCTGAGAGAAGTATTCTAGTTCAAAAAATAAACCTATACAAAATGTTCTCCTGCTCGAAAAAACACCCTGTGCAAAATTTCTGCTCAATTGGACTTAAAATGGCGTGGCGCAAAGCGATTGAGGTTTGCCTTTTTTGAAAACCAAAAAAATTCGAATTTTTTTTTGATGCCAAATGACTTAAAAATGCATGGAACGTCGAGAATTGGTGTCATTTGAAAATTTTTATTTTGCAAAAATCTACTCTGGGACTCTGGTCGTTTTTTCAATTGTGGAAGGCGGAGTTCAAAATTTTCAGAATTTATCTTTTGAAATTGATCACTAGTTTCTCGAAACAGCTTGTATAATGATATACACTTTAACTAGCATCGAATACATTATGTTTCATTAGGGTGGTTCATTTATTCGGCATAGGGTGGTTCATTATATTGTGAAAAATGAGTATAAAATAAAAAAAAAGCACTTCGGTTCGTTTGATTGGTGTGACGTCTTCGACAAAGTTGTAGATAATAATTCTGTCTTTCCAAAAAAATAGCTTTCAAAACATTTTTTGGTTATTTAATTTACGAAAAATTAAAAATTAATTATTATATAGGGCTTATTTTTTAAAAACTTGATTATTTTAATAAAACCTACAAAAGATTACTAAAACAATGAACCAGTCCGATCATTTAGAAATCAAGAAAAATAAGTCATCATTTTTGAAAAAAAAAAAATATTTTTTGAAAAAGAGATATATATTTCAAATTTTTTTAAAGGCTTTTTTTTGGAAGGAAAAAATATTATTTACAACTTTGCCGAAGACACTATGCCGTTTCGACTGAAGACACATTTTTAATTTCCAATAGAGCACTCTATGAGGAATTAAGAATATTTCTACTGTCAAAACGGATTATTTGATTGGCATAGTGTATCTGGCAAAATTGTAAATAATAAGTTTGTTCTTTAAAAATAATGTACCCTGTGAAAAAATATTAAATTTAAAATAAATTATAACTTTTTTTCTGATTTCTCCATGGTCGGTTTCGTTGTTCAGGTAAACTTTCGTAGTTTTTATACAAAAATCTGTTTTTTAAATGGGCTATTTTGGATAATTAATTTATAACTTTCTTTTATTTTTTTTTTCAAAAAATTAATAATTTGGTTTTAGAGTGTTCATATTTTTTGCCTTTCTTTTAGAAAGTTATAGCAATCATTGCAAAAACTAAAGGTATAAAAATGCTCAAAAGGGCCGAATATCGTATATCACTCGACTCAGTTCGACGAACTAAGCATTTTCTGTATGTGTGTGCGTGTGTGTGTATGTGTGTGTGTGTGTGTGTGTGTGTGTGTGTGTGTGTGTGTTTAACGCTCTCCCAATCTCACTCGATTTTCTGAGAGATAGCTGGACCGATTTTCATGAAATTGATTGCAAATGAAAGGTCTTGTTGCCCCATGAGACCTTATTGAATTTTATTGTAATCGGATTTTTAGTTTAGAGGTTATGTATTAAAATGTAAAAATCATGAAACATCATTATCTCAAAAACTACATAATCGATTTGAACAAAATGGGTTTCAAATGAACGAGCTACCTAGAAAACCCTTAACTTTTAAGTTCTATAAAGGTTGAACATGTGGTTCACAAGTTATTTAAAGAAACGTGTTCCAGAGGCTGTTTTATCTCACTAATGTTTCTCAGAGATGGCTGGACCGATTTTCATAAAATCAGTGTCATATGGAAGGTCTAGTTGTTCCATAAGACTTTATTGATTTGTTTTGCAATCGGACTATTACTTTGCCTGTTATGTTTAAAAATGTGGGATCCAGCTATGAAAAGAAACATATTCCGAAGACTACTTGGACTCACTCACTTTTCTCAGAGATGGCTGACCCAATTTCCACAAAATTATGTCAAATAATAAGTCTAGCTGCCTCATAACACCCTATTGAACTGTAATTGAACTGTATTGTCGTCTGTAATGTTCCGAAATGTGAAAATCACGAAACTTCATTATCTTAGAAACTACACAACCGATTTAATCGATATTATTATCAGATGAGCGGGCTTGTTAAGGGTTAACTGATGAATTATGATTGAACACGTGGTTTCAAATTTTGGCTGCCTTATACGTTTCCATTTCATATGATTATAATCGAACTTAAGCAACCATTATGTATTTAATGTTTAATAAAACAACGAAAGTCTATTATCTCAAAGATTACATGACTTATTTGAACATAAATATTGCCATACGAACGAGTCATCTCTCAATTTTACAAATAACAAACTTCATAACAATTTGATATGTGGCCCAAAAGTTATGGAAAAAGAAGAAATTCAAAGACTATTGAAAGCTATACCTGGTTTGATCGATATATGTGGCCTCAACAAAATTTAAATGTGGCATCGTACTATTTGAACTTTTCAAATTCATTGATTCCTTACGACGTGTTTAAAGTCTGCAAATGCACGACGAATCGGCCATAGGATATGATCAAAGTCAAATAACAAATCGTTTAAAATGATTGGTTTCATCGAAATGACAAGATCCTCGACTTTTGGCTCCTGTACATCGCCTTAATTCTGAATATATTCATATTGGGTGGTATTCGGTCATTTTCAGCAGATATTCTGGCATTAATCTAACACCGGAAATATCCATATTGGGAGGTATTTAGTATTTACTTTACGAACTTATTTCATTTTTGTCATATGACTTATATTTTGAGTTTAGTAAAGCGGGCAATGTATGCAGTATGCGAGGATGCGAAAATGAACGGGAATAGAAGGTGTGACTTTTAGGATTAGAAAAAATTTCCCTCGTCCAGACTTTCATGGGAACCTTTGTCGGCACCAAGAACCCCTACATACAAATTTTCACGTCGATCGGTTCGGTAGTTTTCGAGCCTATATGGATCAGACTGACAGACAGACCGGACAGCATTTTTATATGTATAGATTACAAAATCAATATTTTAGAACATTGAAGCGTTCATGTAAATCTATTTAAAAAAATAAAAGTTTGGATGAGAAAGGCTGGGTCTGACCGCTAGGTGGATTAATTTCGGGTTTTTTGAAAAACAAAACTATTATCTACAACTTTGCCGAATACGTCACACCGCGCAAACGAACCGTGTTGGCTCTAAAAATATTTGTAATCATCAATACCTATCCGAAATAGCAATTTCAATAGCTTTTCAAAAATGAGTTGTGTTTCAAAATATTAAACCAGTAGCACAACATGGCATCGTTTGCCTATAAAAACGTTTATGCAAAGTTTTAGCCAATGGGCACGTTCACGGTCTGATGATGTAAACTTGACAGAAAATATATTGTCGAACTGTCAAAACGACGCAAACCCAGGAACAACGAGTCAATTGTGTTGCGTATCTGATTGAGATCCCTATACTCTCAATATCACTGAATAACATCGATATAGTCTTTTGTCCGATTCCATAAGCCAGAGCGATGACGACGACTACGAAGATGGCATTAACGTTACCCTTATATCAATTTCACCATCAACCCAGCTGCCGCCAACCGGAACGGAGCAACTTAAAATCCCATCGAACGAGAATGGGAACCTAAACGGGAGACTTAGTGGAGCAGGCCAAAAACGCCTCAAGAAGCTGAGGGAAAGTGGGTATAACCGACAGGAAGCACTCCAGTTGGCTCAAACCCCACAAAATACAAAAGACCTTTCCAAACGCCCTAGAAACTCGGACCTAAATTGGTGGTTGGCAGTGGCAATCCGCGTCCCCCTAAACTGCCACGCCAAACAGGAAATGTTCAATCAACGGCTACTAGAGCCGTTCAGCAGCGAATCGAGGCGATTAGGAGTCAAAGAGTACGTCCGTCGTATAAAGATGTTGTTGATGGTGTTAAGCTGGGTATCCTTCCAGTAGGCTATCCAAACACAGAACTAACCACCCAGCAACTTAACGACACACAGAATGCGATAATCTCAAGAGTAGCAGAGCAAAGAAAGGAGATTCTAAAACCCAAATTTGGACACTATGCGTTCAAATCGGGCTATCTAGTCATCCTCTGCAAGAACCATGAAACCGCAGGGTGGCTAAAATCCGTTGTTTCATCCATTAAACCCTGGCCGTGGGCAGAACTTTCTGCGGTCGATGAAAAAGACATCCCAAGACCAGAAATATTGATCGGGTTCTTTCCACTGAGTGCAGGAGACAACACGGATAGAATCCTGGCTCTTCTGGAAAGTCAAAATGATGGATTGGTGGTAGATGCGTGGAGAATCCTCCAACGCAATACCATTAACCAGCATGTGGAACTCGTGTTCACGGTGGATGGGGTGTCTATGAACGCCATCAAGAAATCCAAGTTTGTACTTGACTACAAATTTGGAACTGCTCAGCTAAGACAGAAGCTCAGAAAGAAAAGTCAGTTGGAAACAACTGAATCAAATGAGCAAAATAATTCAACTGGTGGGGGATCAGAGCTCACGAGCGGTCCCAACATCGTAAAAACCCGCAACGAAACTGGAGATGCTAGAGCGAACCAAATCACTCAAAGCCAAATCCCAGGATCGAGTGGTGTTAACGATAGGAGACGTAACTCGGAGCAGACCGGTCGTACCACACACACCGTGAATAGAAATATAACCAACAGTCCGAGGACAAATAATGGATTAATGCCGATCTTCAGAAAAATAAATCTGCAGGCGAACAAAAATCCAAACACTGGCAACCGCATAGCAAACAGTGGAAAGGGAGAACCACAACGTTGCGGAAACTCAAACAAAACCAGAAATGAACAGCAAAAACATTAAATGCGTTCAGGTGAATCTGCACCACGCGAAGCGAGCAACTGCTGTACTTTGGATGTAGCTTTAATCCAGGAGCCATGGATACATAACAGTAGGATACAAGGAACTCCTACAAATACATGTAAGCTAATATACGACGACGGTCAGCCCTCACCGAGAGCTGCAATATTAGTAAACGGGAAAGTTAATTTTTTTCCACTTACAGAATTTATTTCGAGAGATTTGACAGCGATCATACTGGAGGCACCGACAACCCACGGCAAGACTGAAATATGTATAGCGTCAGCATACTTTCAAGGTGACATGAGCGAAGTTCCCCTTACAGAGGTCGCAAAATTGGTTTCTTATTGCAAGAAACAAAACAAAGCCTTTATAATAGGATGTGACGAAAACGCTCATCACACGGTTTGGGCCAACACAGACATCAACACTAGAGGTGAGTACCTTTTAGATTTCTTATCATCACAAGGGATAGATATATGTAATAAAGGGGATAAACCAACTTTTATAAATGCAATAAGACAAGAAATTCTTGACTTAACATTATGCAGTCCGACTATTTCCTGTAGGATAAAAAACTGGCATGTATCAGATGAAGAATCCTTATCTGATCACAAGCAAATATTATTTGATTACGAAGCTAATCAACAACACACTAAATTTATTAGAGATCCCAGAAAAACTAACTGGGAGCAATGTAACTCAAAACTAATGGGTGATTTGAATGGTTTTGAAGGTTGTTCCAAATCATACAGAGAGCTGGAAATAAACTCAAAACATCTTTCAAATTTAATCTAACAATCATACTTAGATTGCTGTCCTACAAAGATACGTTCTACAAACAGAGAGGTACCTTGGTGGAATCAATCCTTACAAAAACTTCGGAAAAAACACGGAAATTGTTTAACCGGGCTAAACGAACTCAACAGTGGGATGAATATAAACAATCCCTCACCGCCTATAACAAGGAAATTCGAAGATCAAAGGAACACCTTGGAGGCATACATGTGAAAACATCGAAAATACTCCAGCAGCCGCCAGGCTGCAAAGAGTCCTTGCAAAAAATCATTCAAATGAACTAGGTACTTTGAAGAAAGAAGATGGTTCTTATACTACCTCTACTAACGAAACATTGGAGCTAATGATGAGAACACACTTTCCCGGGTCCATTATTGACTCACGTGTAGACCAAAGTACAACTGCATCGAGAACTGGCATTCCTGAAACTAGGACGGAAATTCTCGAAATAGTGAATATGACGACTGGGCTGGATAGAACCAGGGATGATACAATTACGTTGGCCAACAAAATTTTTACTGAAAGTAGAGTTGAATGGACAATAGACTCCTTTGAGCTCTTCAAGTCACCTGGTAGGGACGGGATTTATCCAGTACAACTACAGAGGGGTAAAGCAGTTTTAATACCTATTCTAACACAACTCTTCAAGGCAAGCCTAATTCTAGGTTATATTCCGAAAGCGTGGCGACAAGTACGGGTTATTTTCATCCCCAAGGTCAATGAAAGGAACAAAACATCACCAAAATCCTTTAGGCCTATAAGCTTATCGTCATTCCTTCTCAAAACAATGGAAAAAATAATCGGTGAAAACATCAAGTCATCATATTTTTCTAAATCTCCTCTCAGCAATTATCAATTTTCATATAAGGAGGGTAAATCGTCTGTAACAGCACTTCATACTATTGATACAAAACTAGAGAAATCTTTTGCAGCGAAAGAAATTTCATTTCGGCGTTCCTTGATATAGAAGGAGCATTTGATAATTCATCCCATGACTCAATGACGGCTGCAATGAAGAAACGTGGTTTCGACAATTGCATTATTCATTGGATCACCGAGATGTTATCAAAAAGAGAAATATCAGCAAACCTTGGAAGCTCGTACATAAGTGTAAAAGCAATAAAAGGATGCCCGCAAGGAGGAGTGATATCTCCTCTATTGTGGTCGTTAACAGTTGATGATCTTCTTAAAAAAATGATAGATGAAGGGTTTGAAATAGTTGGGTTCGCTGATGATATAGTCATAATTGTTCGTGGCAAGTATGACTATATCATCGCTAACCGAATGCAAACTGCCCTAAACATTGTTTCCTCGTGGTGCGATAGGGAAGGGCTAAATGTAAATCCTTCAAAAACTACTATCGTTCCATTTACACGAAGGAGAAAAGTTATGCTAAATAATATAAGCTTGAAAGGTGAGCTCTTGAAACTCTCAGACAACGTCAAACATCTCGGGGTACTCCTTGACAAAAAACTTAACTGGAATACACATCTAGAGCAAGTTATAGGCAAAGCCACAAATACTTAATGGATATGTAATAAAACTTTTGGTACACAATGGGGACTAAAACCGAAAATGATCCATTGGATTTATTCGGCTATTGTGAGACCCAGAATTACCTACGCTTCACTGGTCTGGTGGCCAAAACTAAAAGAAAGAGGTGCTCAAGATAAGTTGGAAAAACTTCAACGGCTAGTTACTCTCTCAATAACGGGTGCAATGAGAAGTATACCAACCAAGGCATTGGAAGCTTTACTCTTTATGCTTCCACTGCATTAGTTTATACAATTAGAAGCAGAGAAGAGTGCTTTAAGGATTAACAGGTCATCTAAATATTCTAAAAACTATTCGTATCAATCCCCTTGTAACCAACAATGAAGACTGGATGGAGAAAATATACATCTTTGAAAGAAGATATCAAATAGTTAAACCTGAGCGCGATGTTTGGGAACGCGGGGGTCCCGATCTCCGTCCGGGATCAATTGTTTTTTACACAGATGGTTCAAAAATGAACGATCGAGTGGGAGCAGGAGTAACAGGCCCAGGAGTAGATCTATCAATTCCGATGGGTCGATGGCCAACCGTTTTCCAAGCCGAAGTCCAAGCTATACTAGAATGTTCTGTTATATGCCTACGCAGGAAATACAGACACTCAAACATTTGCAACATGTTCGACAGTCGAGCAGCTTTAAATGGTCTGAAGTCTGCAACATGGACATCAAAACTTGTTTGGGAGTGTTCTCAATCACTTCAAACACTGGGTTACAGTAATCAAGTAAATTTATACTGGGTTCCTGGTCACTGTGGAATCGATGGGAACGAAAAAGCCGATGAACTTGCAAGACTTGGATCGTCTCATCAGTTCATAGGACCAGAATCTTTCTGTGGCTTATCCGCTTCTTCACTTAAAATGGAGCTGAAAGCATGGGAAATTTCGAAGGTGGAGTCCAACTGGACAAATACTTCCATTGGTAGGCAGTCAAAGAGGTTTATAACATCGAACGGTCCTATGACTCGCAAAATACTGGAGCTTCCAAAGAAAGATCTAAGCACATATACTGGTCTAATAACAGGGCATTGTCCGAGCCGTTATCACTTAAAGCTTATGAAAAAACTTCAAGATGATACGTGTCGCTTATGTGGCATGGAAAAAGAAGACTCGGAACACCTGTTATGCGGATGTTCGGCAAATATTAATAAAAGACATAAGTTCTTCAATAGGGGCTGTTAGAACCCTCTGAAATCTGGAGAACAACTCCCAGTACGGTTATTCGCTTCATGCGAAGTGTAATACCAGACTGGACTAATGCTATTGGTCATATCATGACGGCCACTTCCAATAGTGGTACGTTATCCTGACTTAGCAAAATTAAAAAGGGCATATGTCACAAAAGATAAAAAAATTGGTCGCAGTGATAAAATACCCAACACGGAAAAAAAATAAGCCAGAGCACTGTGTGTTCAATCAAGTGTTGGCAAAGGACATTATTGTGGTAAATAAAACGAATAAATTGTCTGGTACAACATTCGAAAGAACAAGTACAAGTGTCTTAGAGAGTAGATTTTTCAAACAAAACAAAATAAAACATATTCCACCAGTTTCCACCGTTTCATGTACTTTTAAGACACTTGGAATGGAAAACATTTTTCAAAATTCGAATTCCATGTACCGTGTGTAATTTTTCAAATGACATGAAAGCATTCAACATTTTCTGCGAGACACAATCTTAATTTTGGTTGAGATAATTTTTTTTGATACATTTTATAAATTTGTTTTGTAATATCTTGCTATTTTACATATAATTTTTCCAATTCAACATTACCACCCTAACGACAATGATATAACAAATATTATATTTTCAGGATTTTTTCTATTGGTATTCAGTGAAAAGTGATTTTTTTCATTTAATACTCATTTTTACACAATATTATGAACCACCCTATTTCGAATAAATGAACCACCCTAATGAAACATGATGTATTCGATGCTTGTTATAGTGTATATCATTATACAAGCTGTTTCAAGAGACTAGTGATCAATTTCAAAAGATAAATTCTAAAAATTTTAAACTCCGCCTTGCACAATTGAAAAAACAACCAAGTCCCAGAGAGCAGATTTTTGCATAAAAAAATGTTTTTCAGATGACACCAATTCTCGACGTTTCATAAAATTTTAAGTCATTTGGCATCCCACCTGCTGGACTATATTTTTCGTAAATTTCTAAATAACTATTTCCCCAGTTAGTACATTTTTCAATCGTCAGCTCCACATTTACTGCTTGAAATAGTTCTTAATAATTTTAATAATTTTGCTTCACCAATCCGATTGTGACGGTTCACTTCACGCAGTTGCTGCAACGAAGTACGATTAAGAATATAATCACTGCATGGCAGTTTCACAACCTCTAACGAATATGAGAGGTCATTCATTTATTACGTAAAGTACTAAGGAGAAGGGGATATTCAACGAAGAGTTCCATTGCGCGAGGCTCCCATGCAAAATTGCGGTATTTAGGGGTGGGAGGTGCTCAAATATGTTATATTTTGCGTTACATAATATGTGAATAACCCTAATGATATGATTTTATAATTGAAGAGTATTTCGATGCAAAATATACAACTATTTTAAGAAACTAAGGCAAAAAACTTCAAAAAGAGATAAAAAACAACAGTTCTTATGAGAATCTATTTTTTTAATATAAGCTTTTTGTCCATTAAATGAACTCGGATCAACTTCAAATTTTCATGGCTTATTTTTGGAGTAAAAAGGAAACTTTTTCCACCTGGCACTCATCGAAATCGCATAATGTTACAAAAATGGCCACTCTAATATATATATAAATATATATATATATATATATATATATATATATATATATATATATATATATATATATATATATATATATATATATATATCTATTATATGTATTAGGTATATGACACATTCTCTGCGAAGCTACACCAACAAACCAATTTTTGAAATACATAATACATATACATTTGAAATACATACATAAATACATTTTTCCTAAATTATATAGTGTTTGAACCTTCCAAAAACGTTAATGTCAAATTTATAGTGTTTAAGAAACTGTAGAAAACTAATTGCAAAGTTCAAGTAAAATTAACAAAAAACAAGCGTTTTTGGTTACATATTTTTTAAATGGTTACAAATGATCAAGAGTATGTATTCATAATACATTTTTTATGTTATATGACTGTGATATAAGTGCTTTACCCGATGCCTAAAGGGTTTTGAAGTGAAATTTCAAATATGTTGATCTTAGGCCAATATGGAAACGGGGGTAATTTAGCGTTGTAACGTCACGAAAAAAGTACAGTTTTTTACTTCATGGGAACTCCTTACATTTAATCAAAATAATATTTTGTTTTCTTTATATACTCAAAAATACCTTTAATTTGATACTAAAAGATCGCAGCTAGGTTGAATACAACTTGAGTTACAACCGGGTTTAGTTTGCGTTGTTACGTCACGAAATTTTTTTTCTCCCTTATAAAATATTCGTCTATGTTTAAAGGGTTCAATGGTGGCAATTTTGGTCACGGGTTCCTTTAAAACACGTTTTATTTTGTCAAAGTCGACGTTTCAAGGATATATTTCCTCGTCCTCAGGGCAACTACGATTAACAGTTTACAATTTACATAAATTAGTCACACGAATTAAGTTATTACATACACAACTTACAAACAAAACAAACAAGTTCTCGTCAAAATAAAGTGCATTGGTGTAAAATTGCTTTTGGTTAACTACATCACACTATGGATATAAAATATGCAAAATATTAATTAGTTTGTGACTTTTCAAAGTTTAAAAACGCAAACGGATGAGCTACACTTACACAGTATCTTCCAACACACATCACACACGACTAAAGCCGTCGGGAAACGTTGCGTCAAAACGGAGAGAAATAATGTTGCAAGACAGAGATAGAGAGTGCTAGAGACTGTAGTAGTTTGCATCAACATGTGAGAGATCGCAGCGTGCCGGAGTAAGCGATGCTTAAGTTGTTCGTGTCCGTTCTATAATTTACTAGCTGACCCGGCAAACTTCGTCCCGCCTATTTTTGTGTTCAATTTAATAATTTTCAACATTCCAAATTCATTGATTTCTTGCGATTTGTTTATTTCGTTTGAAATTATTGGTTTTATCGGAATGACAACATCCTCGTCTTTTGCCTTTAGTACATCACCTCTATTCTGGAAATACTCTTATTGGGTGGTATTCAGTTATTCTCGTTGTTTTTCAGAAGCTGAAAGTGGTCATCTTCGAATTCAAGATGGTGTCCAGGGTCAATGCTTGGCTTCTATACATCATTTCGATTACGGAAATATTCATATGTAGTAGTATTCGGCTGTTTCCCAGAAGTTGCCATCTTACAATTCAAAATGGTGTCTGAGGTCAATTTTTAGCTTTATGCATCATTCTGGTTAAAGAAACGCTCATATTGGGTGGTATTTGGTCACTTCAGGCTATTTCTCAGAAACCGGAAGTCACCATCCTGGATTTTAAAATGGCATTTGGAGACAATTTCTGGCCCCTGAGCGTCATTCTGGTTTAAGAAACACTCATAACAGGTGTTATTTAGTCATTTTCGGCTGTTTTTCAGAAACCGGAAGTCGCCATCTTGGATTTCAAAATGGCATTTGGAGACAATTTCTGGCCTCTGCGCGTCATTCTGGTTAAAAAACACCCATATTAGGTGGTATTTGGTCATTTTCGGCAGTTTGCCAGTCACCGGAAGTTGCTATTTTACAACTCAAAATGTTGTCGGAGGTCGATTTGTGGTTTCAGTGCATCATCATGATTTCGGAAATACCCATATTGGGTGGTATTTTGTCATATCCCGCTGTTTTTCAGAAACCGGATTTCACCATCTTGGATTTGAAAATGATATTTGGAGACATTTTACTGATAGAAACCGAAAGTTTCCATCCTAAATTTAACAATGGCCTCTGGAGTCGAACATTTTACTTGCTCTCAGAAACCTCAACATATCAAATTTGGTTCCATTTGCTTTATTATTTCTCGAGATGTGCAAAAATTTGTGTAGAAACATTATAGACACCTTTGTTACCCCTAAAAATATTCACCTGCCGGATTTGGTTCCATTTATTTGGTTAGTTCTCGAGATGTGCAGAAATTTGTGTTTCATTTGTTTGGAACCCCTCCCTCACATAAGAGGGAGGGGTGTCGAACTATTATGGACATATTTTTTTCGTGTGTTTTCGCTTGGAGAACTCTATAAAGTAGAAATATATAAAATCGGATATTGAACTATTTTATATGAAATTGTCTAAGATATATGTGATAAATAATGGATATCGACTGATTCATATTCTCGTGACGTTACAACGGAGTATGGTATATCCCAGATTATGAATTTTTTGAATTTTATGAATTCCCCACAACTTCAAGATAACTTTCCAAAGACCATAAGTTAATAACGAAATCCACCTTTTTCCCATATGTTCCCAAGAAACCTTTTTCTAATATGCTTTCAAGAAAAGCCAAAGCAAAGTATTGCTTTGTTTCCCACTCACAAACCATAATTTCCAAACCACTCATGATTCCCACAAGTCCCAAAACGATTAACAAATCCTTTAATTTTCTCACCAGTCTAAAGTACATGTCCAGCAGTTATTCTGGGTCACGTTCCTTCCCAGCCAATAAATCATTTCCAACCTCACAAGTTGCATAACTAAGATAATGCACTTGAGTTGCATAATGCCTTACTGCCACAGTAAGAGTATCCAATGTCACTATCCCATGTCTTGTCCAGACCTATCCCAAGCCCAATGCGATGTGCGCATATGGCTGCAAAATAAACAAACAAACTCACAGGCTATCTGCGCCTGCCGCGCACGCCTGTATGTTTGTATGTTATGTATTCAAATTACCAATCGTAGCGGCGTCATCAAGCTAGCCCACGATTGGATGACAAGTAAATGAGGTAGCTATGTTTTTCTCCCACTAGTTCGTAGTACTAGAATTAAGCAGCGTAAACTTAGCTGTAAAAACCAACCTGTAAACCTAAAAAAAAAATAAAGATTATTCAATGTTTTAACGTCAAAGTGAATGGAGTTGATTTAACTTATTTTATGGCGACCGTGCAGCGGCGCGAACGGGTGAATAGGTGAAAATAGGGAGTTAGTATCCCCGCGCGTTTGTTGCTTTTACCCCACCAAGAGTGGAATAAAAATGTAAAAGTGAAAATCAGTAGTTAGTGTTCACGCGCGTCAATCAGTGACATCAAGCAATGCATATAAAATTTCGAACATGAGCATGTTGTTTGCAGTTGCGATCTTTGTGAGAGAACAAAAGTGACAAGTTTAATTGTCTAAACTGAACTGAACACCCGAGTGAGAATAAAAGTGACAAGTTTAATTGCCTGAACTGAACTGAACATCCGAGTGAGAATAAATGGTGGCAAGTTTAATTGTTTAAAATGGGGAAAACACAGTCAAAATCTGCGACAGTCCACAACGCGGACCCCCAAGTGAACATAATAAATATGCAACAATTACATAGTGAGTCGTTAGAAACTCACGAAGTGCTGTTGTGGGTAATATTGTGCGCGACGGGCTTACAACTGTTACTTACCGCGTACAGCTTGCTAAAACAAAAAATCAACAAACGTGCTCTGAAAATTGCAAAAAGCTTGCAAGAAGTACGAGTAAATAACGTGTAATAAACTTATGTGACATTAATGGGCAACTACCTCGCCCGAAGAAGGTAAACAGTGTTAAAAAAAAATTTGAAACATTTTTGATAAAAAACTTAACGGCAGCTACCTCGCCCGAAGCAGGTAAACAGTGTTAAAAAAATATATAAAAATAAACCAAATAAACCGTCACCATCAATGGATTCACTAGTGTACAGTTATCGAAATGTTCGCATCAGCAGCAGAGGTCAAGCTTCATCACCGATTGTCACCCAGCCTGTACGACACGACAGCAGCAGTAATGCCAGATAAGTGATACTTGTGTTTGCATAATAAATATAATAATTTAAAATTTAAAAAAAAAATCTCTGCTAGAATTTTGTGTTTGCATAATCAATATAATAATTTAAAATTAAAAATCTCTTTATGCTAAAATTTAACAAATGATTTTGCATCATATCGAATTTAGTTAGTAGTAGATGGAACGGTTGAAAGAGATTGAAGCTTTCATAAACAGAGAATATCTTAATTTATATAAAAATAAAACTAGAGGAGAAACATTATCGGGCATACAAACCAAAACAATTCAACTTCAGGAATTGTTTACAGAATATAAAATCTTATTACAATCCCTACGGTATAGAATCAGAACTGAAAACTGGAATGAGGAAGTAGAAGTCTATACTAAACTAAAGGAAACATATAATAAATGCATAAATATTCTGGACAACACCCCAGTGACTCAAAGAGGGTATGATAGTGAGCCTGAAGTTACTAATAAAAAACTTCTTCTGAAACCCGACATTGATGATTCGCTTTCAAGAGCAATCAGCGATAATAAATTAGCAACACCGAGTACCACTAACTCGTTCTCGAGAGCGAACAGTGATATACACTTAATAAAAAGAAAATTTAAATTAAAAATTTTAGCCAAATTAATCATTTGGTGTAAACGTGCTCATACCGCAGTATCAATGGCACGCAATATAAAAACAGCAGCCGAACTGGCTACCTTAATTCCTGCGTATGATGGAAACTCCGGAGGAGTTAAATCCTTCGTGGACGCAGTAAATTTAGTTAAGACAATAGTACCCGCTGAAAACAAAGCAGCGGCTATTCAAGTTATTTTAACTAAACTGAGTGGGAAAGCGAGAAATCTATTCGCTACAATTCCGGATGATTATGACGGAATTACCCAAGCTTTGATCAGCAATTGCAGTGAGAAAAATACGTCAGATTCAGCCAAAAGTAATCTGAATAACTTAAAGTTAAAATCTCCAAGCGATTTGCAAAATTTTACTAAACAAGTAGATTCACTTGCTGAAAAATTGACTGAAACCTATATTACCGAAAAAATTCCGAGCGAAGTCGCAAAGAAAATGTCTCAAAAAGCTGCTATCCAAACATTGGTAGCGAATGCTTCAAACTCAGAGACAAAAATAATGTTAAAAGTAGGTAAATTCACCAATCTCCAGGAAGCCATTAGTATAATGGTGGAGAATGAAAATGTTACTACGTCAACATCGAACGCAGTGGTACTAAACGCCACGAGTAACAGAAATAGATATCAAAACAATAACGTGAACAGGATACCGCAGAGGAATAATAATCAAAGAACTAATTTCAACAATCGATATCAACCACGATTCCCACTTAATAACTATAGAAATCATAGCAATCATAACAACCAATACAATCAACAGCAGAACAATAGAAACTTTAATCGGTTTAATAGAGGTTTTAATCAAAATTACAACCAAAACCGTCAGTTTAATCCGAATAGAAATTTCGAAGCTGCAAGAATGTTTTTCGCAAGACAGCAAAACATTCCGCAACAACCGAGCAATATTCCGGCTCAACATCAAGAACGCTTAGTTAATCCCTGCTACGCTCAAGTAATGCTAATTGCCTCAATTGGTTCGAATTTGGTATATTAAGCCAATCGATATTAAAATCGCAAGCAATAACATTTAATTTACTCAAGTCAATAAAATTATCCCACCACTTTTCTAAAGTTTCTAAAAAACGCTGGTTACTTGTACTTGGGGAGTGGTACACAATTCCAAAATTTCCTACCGTCATGCCTCTTTCAACTGATATTCCTAGGAACCAATTATTTTCAAAAGATTCGTTTAATCGAATATTGAATTTGATTGATTCCTTGGCGTAAATAGCAACCCCACCAGTATGTCTGGAATGTGAACGGCAAAAAGCAACTTTGTAACCCGGAATGCTATACTGATCAAATGCATCAGCTTCCACTATATGAGTTTCCACTAGCAATACTAACATTGGACGTGTTGTTTCCACAAGATGCCGTAAAGCAACATAATTTGTAGATAAACCAGCAATATTCAAATAAATCATTTCTAATTTCCTTTCACATTGCGTTTTTTTCAGCTGCTATTTACTTTACAACATGTTGCTCATGCACATGTTGCTAAAAATTCAGCATTAAAAGTCATAATATTGCAAGTTTTACGTAGTTTTGTGAATAATATCTCAAGTTTTAGTAATCAGCTACTTAATATTTTTCCTCATATGTCTTTCCTGAACGGTAACAACATTTTAATGAAAAATGAATCACATGTCATCGCTTTAAATGTTGATTTAGAGGCAAGTTCAGCATAAAAAGTCATAAATTTGCATGTTTCACGTAGTTTTGTGAATAATATCTCAAATTTTAGTAATCAGATACTAATTATTTTTCCTCACATGTCTTTCCTGAACGTTAAAAACCTTTTAATGTATAAAAAAATCACATGTCATCGCTTTTAATTTTGATTTAGAGGCAAATTCGATGACATGTGTTTTTTTACATTAAAATGTTAGTCAACGTTCAGGAAAGACATGTGAGGAAAAATATTAAGGATCTGATTACTAAAACTTGAGATTTTATTCACAAAACTTGCAAAATTATGAATTTTTATGCTGAATTTGCCTCTAAATCTAATTTCAAAGCGATGACATGTGATTCTTTTTTCATTAAAATGTTTGTTAACGTTCAGGAAAGACATGTGAGAAAAAATAATTAGTATCTGATTATTGAGATATTATTCACAAAACTACCGTCTTCCGGGGTGAGATTGTGCTAAAAAATGATGCTTTTTTGTTCTTAAGCTTGTAACGCACACATTTAAGCAAACGATTCGATCCAAAATACACCAATGCATTCTAGAATGTTTTGTTAACAAAGCAACTACAACAAATATGGTTAAGTTACAATAAACTATAATTTTGCTAAAAATACATGAACTTTGGCTCAATCTTACCCCTTCTATGGTGTGAGATTGTGCCAAGAACAAAAAGTTAAATTTAATACCTGTTAAATGAAAAGTAGTATGTCTACGAATAATCGACATGACTAACATGATAAAACAGTAATATAGGGACAACCATAAACAACGTGGACTATTAAGGGGATTTAGGGGGTTGATCAGAAACTATATTTCATATGAATTATAGAAAAATGTATGGCTGGATCAAATTGATACATAGAGTAATTAGTTATGAGAACGTGGCTTATAGACAGTCTCTATACACATAGTGGCGTCTCCAGGTAGCCTAAAAAGGGAAAACGTTAGGACATGAAGTTTGAGAAGACTTTTCGTTTCAATTATTATGTGTCATTGACAACTGTATATTCCATTGGAGCTCTCAAAACCTCTGGAAATGTACCCACAACCCTCTTTCTTCGCTTTAAAAGTCATCAGTTTATATAGAATTGGAGTACAAAATTTTGTTACATTCCATAAGTAATATCAATCATTGAAAATTTCCATCTAACAACTGAGAACAGCAAGCTTCTCAAACTTTTAGTCATTATTTCAAAGAATACCACAGCTAGACAACATATCTTTTGCTGTGGGAAAAAAAACATACCCTATGTGAATAATGCAAGTGTTTTGGTGTATACTGATATAATTTTGTCGTGAATGTGAATTCCGCACACTGTGCCGTTCAATATAGCTTGGCACAATCTCACCCCAAAAGGGCTCGAAAAGTGTACAGTTTGGAGAAACATTATTTTCTGAGCCGGCACAGGTTCAATGCATAATATTTCCTCAACACATTGGAGACGACATCCTGACGTACCAACTGAGCAGTAAGTTGATGTGATTTCTTGATCGGGTTGGTTTTCCTGGGACATTTTTGGATAACGTTATTTGCACATGTTTTTCACCCTGTACTTTGAAACATTCTTTAAGCGAAGCAGTTCACTGATATTATCTATAATCCGTTTGAAGTTGTGAATAAATATGTCATGTTTCATAAAGTATTGAATTTGAGGTATTAGGTTTCGGAAATCTCAAGTAATTTAACATACAAACATTTCCCGTTTTGGCTCAATCTCACCCCCGTGGCTTAATCTCACCCCGGCAGACGGTACGTGAAACATGCAAATTTATGACTTTTTATGCTGAACTTACCTCTAAATCAACATTTAAAGCGATGACATGTGATTCTTTTTTAATTAAAATGTTTGCTAACGTTCAGGAAAGACATTTGAGGAAAAATAAAAAGTATCTGATTACTAAAACTCGAGATATTATTCACAAAACTACGTGAAACATGCGAATTTATGACTTTTTATGCTAAAGTTGCCTCTAAATCAATATTTAAAGCGATGACATGTGATTCTTTTTTCATTAAAATATTTTCTTAACGTTCAGGAAAGACATGTGAGGAAAAATATTAAGTATCTGATTACTAAAACTTGAGATATAATTCACAAAACTACATGAAACATGCAAATTTATGACTTTTTATGCTGAATTTGCCTCTAAATCAAAATTTAAAGCGATGATATGTGATTCTTTTTTAATTAAAATGTTTGTGAACGTTCAGGAGAGACATTTGGGGAAAAATCAAAAGTATCTGATTACTAAAACTTGAGATTTTATTCACAAAACTACGTAGAACTTGCAAATTTATGATTTTTTATGCTGAATTTGCCTCTGAATCTAATTTTAAAGCGATGACATGTGATTCTTTTTTCATTAAAATGTTTGTTAACGTTCAGGAAAGGCATGTGAGGAAAAATAATTAGTATCTGATTACTAAAATTTGAGATATTATTCACAAAACTACGTGAAACATGCAAATTTATGACTTTTTATGCTGAACTTACCTCTAAATCAACATTTAAAGCGATGACATGTGATTCTTTTTTCATTAAAATGTTTGTTAACGTTCAGGAAAGACATTTGAGGAAAAATAAAAAGTATCTGATTACTAAAACTCGAGATATTATCCACAAAACTACGTGAAATGCTAAATAAACGTTCCCGGCGATGCTCGGGATCAAAAGTTTGAGAATTAGGAATCATTTTTTATAATGAGCATTATTAGCACAACTCACTTCAAAAATATTTCAAATCTTATACGTTCATCATCACTTTAAGCACTTCAACATTCTGAGAACGCACAGAACGGAAATACCCATATTGAATTGCATTTTGTGATTTTGGGATGTTTTACAGAAACTGGAAGTCGCCATTTCGGATTTCAAAATGACGTATGGAGTTTGGAAGTCTCGGAAGTATTGAAATGGTTGGCCAAATACCACCTTAGATTATTTTCCTGAAACCAGAAGTCGTTATTTTGGAAAATGTTATGTGGGGTCATCCCAGTTCAGAATATACCACACTCGGCTGATAACCGGATATTCGTCAATCGTTCACAGAAAAACCTCTTTTTATGTAACTTTTAGTAGAAATTAATAAAAATTAAACCAATGCAATGCGACCTTTCCTCCAGCCAAATGTCCCAAGATCTAGTTTTGGTAAAAATGAAAAAGTATTTCGAATCCCGTAATGTGTTACTATTCACAAAACTACGAAAATATCAGAAATGTAATATTTTTCTGCTCGACTCACACCAAATTAACACATAAATTCTTCTGCAAGAAAATATTTGCAGATGTTGAAGAAACAACGAACATTTTATTGAAAAAAAAAAAAAAAAACAGGCGAATTGAGCTCATGCTCAAAAAGTCAAAATTTTGCATGTATTATATGTATAATATATATAAATTTAAAAAAGAGTATTTTAATGTGTTTTTCTGTAAGCAGAAAGTCATCTTCAGACATACGTAGTTTTTAAAACAATATTTTATCTTTAAGCAATAGGATACCTATTATTCTTCCTCAAATGTCTTTCCTGAATATAAACAAACATTTCAATGAAGAACAATTACATATCATAGAGTTGATTTTAGATTTAGAGGCGAACTGAGTTCAAATATTCATGATTTTGCTTGTTTAACGTAGTGTTGTGAATAATATCTCAATTTTCAGTAATCAAAAATCTGTTATTTTTACTCAAAAGTCTTTCCTGACAAATTGAGTCAATATTCATGATATTGCATGTTTTACTTAGTTTTGTGAATAATATCTCTTTCAGTTATCAGATAACTATTATTTCTTCTCGAATGTCATTCATGAATATCAACGAACATATTATATATATATATATATATATATATATATATATATATATATATATATATATATATATATATATATATATATATATATACATATATATATATATATATATATATATATATATATATATATATATATATATATATATATATATATATATATATATATATATATATATATATATATATATATATATATATATATATATATATATATATATATAAATATATATATATATATATATATATATATATATATATATATATATATATATATATATATATATATATATATATATATGTATATATATATATATATATATATATATATATATATATATATATATATATATATATATATATATATATATATATATATATATATATATATATATATATGTCTGTCTGTCTGTCTGTCTGTCTGTCTGTCTGTCTGTCTGTCTGTCTGTCTGTCTGTCTGTCTGTCTGTCTGTCTGTCTGTCTGTCTGTCTGTCTGTCTGTCTGTCTGTCTGTCTGTCTGTCTGTCTGTCTGTCTGTCTGTCTGTCTGTCTGTCTGTCTGTCTGTCTGTCTGTCTGTCTGTCTGTCTGTCTGTCTGTCTGTCTGTCTGTCTGTCTGTCTGTCTGTCTGTCTGTCTGTCTGTCTGTCTGTCTGTCTGTCTGTCTGTCTGTCTGTCTGTCTGTCTGTCTGTCTGTCTGTCTGTCTGTCTGTCCTGTCTGTCTGTCTGTCTGTCTGTCTGTCTGTCTGTCTGTCTGTCTGTCTGTCTGTCTGTCTGTCTGTCTGTCTGTCTGTCTGTCTGTCTGTCTGTCTGTCTGTCTGTCTGTCTGTCTGTCTGTCTGTCTGTCTGTCTGTCTGTCTGTCTGTCTGTCTGTCTGTCTGTCTGTCTGTCTGTCTGTCTGTCTGTCTGTCTGTCTGTCTGTCTGTCTGTCTGTCTGTCTGTCTGTCTGTCTGTCTGTCTGTCTGTCTGTCTGTCTGTCTGTCTGTCTGTCTGTCTGTCTGTCTGTCTGTCTGTCTGTCTGTCTGTCTGTCTGTCTGTCTGTCTGTCTGTCTGTCTGTCTGTCTGTCTGTCTGTCTGTCTGTCTGTCTGTCTGTCTGTCTGTCTGTCTGTCTGTCTGTCTGTCTGTCTGTCTGTCTGTCTGTCTGTCTGTCTGTCTGTCTGTCTGTCTGTCTGTCTGTCTGTCTGTCTGTCTGTCTGTCTGTCTGTCTGTCTGTCTGTCTGTCTGTCTGTCTGTCTGTCTGTCTGTCTGTCTGTCTGTCTGTCTGTCTGTCTGTCTGTCTGTCTGTCTGTCTGTCTGTCTGTCTGTCTGTCTGTCTGTCTGTCTGTCTGTCTGTCTGTCTGTCTGTCTGTCTGTCTGTCTGTCTGTCTGTCTGTCTGTCTGTCTGTCTGTCTGTCTGTCTGTCTGTCTGTCTGTCTGTCTGTCTGTCTGTCTGTCTGTCTGTCTGTCTGTCTGTCTGTCTGTCTGTCTGTCTGTCTGTCTGTCTGTCTGTCTGTCTGTCTGTCTGTCTGTCTGTCTGTCTGTCTGTCTGTCTGTCTGTCTGTCTGTCTGTCTGTCTGTCTGTCTGTCTGTCTGTCTGTCTGTCTGTCTGTCTGTCTGTCTGTCTGTCTGTCTGTCTGTCTGTCTGTCTGTCTGTCTGTCTGTCTGTCTGTCTGTCTGTCTGTCTGTCTGTCTGTCTGTCTGTCTGTCTGTCTGTCTGTCTGTCTGTCTGTCTGTCTGTCTGTCTGTCTGTCTGTCTGTCTGTCTGTCTGTCTGTCTGTCTGTCTGTCTGTCTGTCTGTCTGTCTGTCTGTCTGTCTGTCTGTCTGTCTGTCTGTCTGTCTGTCTGTCTGTCTGTCTGTCTGTCTGTCTGTCTGTCTGTCTGTCTGTCTGTCTGTCTGTCTGTCTGTCTGTCTGTCTGTCTGTCTGTCTGTCTGTCTGTCTGTCTGTCTGTCTGTCTGTCTGTCTGTCTGTCTGTCTGTCTGTCTGTCTGTCTGTCTGTCTGTCTGTCTGTCTGTCTGTCTGTCTGTCTGTCTGTCTGTCTGTCTGTCTGTCTGTCTGTCTGTCTGTCTGTCTGTCTGTCTGTCTGTCTGTCTGTCTGTCTGTCTGTCTGTCTGTCTGTCTGTCTGTCTGTCTGTCTGTCTGTCTGTCTGTCTGTCTGTCTGTCTGTCTGTCTGTCTGTCTGTCTGTCTGTCTGTCTGTCTGTCTGTCTGTCTGTCTGTCTGTCTGTCTGTCTGTCTGTCTGTCTGTCTGTCTGTCTGTCTGTCTGTCTGTCTGTCTGTCTGTCTGTCTGTCTGTCTGTCTGTCTGTCTGTCTGTCTGTCTGTCTGTCTGTCTGTCTGTCTGTCTGTCTGTCTGTCTGTCTGTCTGTCTGTCTGTCTGTCTGTCTGTCTGTCTGTCTGTCTGTCTGTCTGTCTGTCTGTCTGTCTGTCTGTCTGTCTGTCTGTCTGTCTGTCTGTTCTGTCTGTTTGTTCCCTATAGACTCAAAAACTACTGAACCGATTACCGTGAAAATTTGTACATAGAGGTTTTCGAGTACGGGGAGCAATCCTAAAATATTAGTTTTGTTCTATCTCATAAGCGTAGGCAATGGGGGGTGAATTTGTGGTTCATAAACCTGAAAACTTCCTCAGCGATAACTGTTCAAATTTATATCAAGAATGTTTATGTGTCTTACTCTGTCATGTTAGACCTTCGTGTATCTCAGAGGCGTTGCAAGGATGAGGGAGGGGGGTAAACAATGTAAACCTTTGATGATTTTAAAACTGCTGGACTGATCAGCATCAAATTCGGTATGCAGAATCTTTAGTAGCTGATGTATTTAAACGGCTTTGAATTTTGTATATTCCATTAGCGTGGCCAAGAGGGGGGGGGGGGGGGGTGGTGGTGTGGTGTAAGTAAATTTGCTATTTGTAAACTTCTCAACAACAAACTCAATTACCGTGCCAATTTCTATAAGTAGGTTAGATTCCTAAACATTGATTTTTCTGTATCTTAGAGGCGTAGAAAGGAGGGGGTGCATTAAATTTCATTATTTGTAAATTATGAAAAAGTTCTTCATGAATATTTATATACAGGTGTTTTCGGATATGAGACGTGCTTGCAACATAACTTTGTCATTTAAGACTTTGCAATATTCAGTAGCGTAGTTAAGAGGAAGGGGGGGGGGGTATGAATGTTGTTAATTAATTTTTAAAACTCTCAACCGATTATCATTTGATTCGGTAAATACAGGTCGTGTAGTAGCATATATCTTCTATCTATCTTCTATATCTATAAATGCGAATGTCTATTTGTCTGTCTGTCTGTCTGTCTGTCTCTTCTCTATAGACTCAAAAACAACTGAACCGATAACCTCGAAAAATTGTACATAGGAGTTTTCGAGTACGGGGAGTAATCCTAAAACATTATTTTTACTGTACCTCATAAGCGTAGACAAGGGGGGCGAATTTGCGGTTTGTGTGTTTATTAATTTTAAAACCGTCGTTAACTCCTATCATCATTTTAATTTAATTGTAAAGGGTTTCAAGCCTACAGGGTGTTCCCATGATATTGTTCCCTCTCCGATTTTCTTTGTTTTTTGCAACAATAGATTGGAAAATTTGCACGCCTTCATCAACATGCGGCAAAATTCTAATGTTATGACAACAACTATTGAACTATTGAAAAATGTCGAGACGTGTTTTGAACTCATATTTCGACCAATTAGAGCTGAAAAAACCAATATGGGTATTTTCGGAACCTTTTTATCTAGAGACCGGAAATCAACCCAAAATGTCAATATGACGTTCTCCGGTTTTTGGAAGACATTCTAAAATGGCTTAATCTAGAAACCATTTTGAAATGAAATATGGCGATTTCCAGCTCCAGAAATTATCTAATACCATTCAATATTGTTATTTTTGAAACCAAAATGATACCCAGAAGCCCAAAATCGAGTTCAGTCACAATTTTTAAAAACCAAGATGGGGGTTTCCGATTTCCAGAAAACATTCTGAAATGATCAAATTATAGGTGTTTTTGGAATCTAGATAAATCCCAGGGACCTAAAATCAACTTTAAACACCACTTTGAAATCCGAGATGATGATTTCCAGTTTCCAAAAATGATCAAATATCACCCAATATGAGCACTGCTGCAATCAAGATGATACACATAGGCCAAAAATCGTCATTTTGAAATTCGAAGTGGCAACTTGCGGTTGCTGGAAAACAGCCAAAAATAGTCATTCCAGAACCGAGACGAAATACAGGATGGCGACTAACGGTTACCGAAAAAGACCAAATACTACATTGTGTGTTAGCCTTCGACCCAGAATCGACTTTACAGACCATTTTAGAATCCAATTTGATGGTTTCCGGTTTGCGGAAACCAACCTATAATGACCGAACACCAACGAAATGATACCAAGAGACCTGAAATCAATTCAAGACGCCGTTTCGAAATCCAAGATGGTGGCTTCCGTTTTCCAAAAATCACCAAATACCACCCAAAATGGCTACATCCGTAATTGAGATAATGCTCATAGGCCAGAAATCGACCCCTGACGAATTTTAATTTTAATTCGAAGTGGCCTTTTCCAGCTATCGGAAAACGGCCGAGAATTATCATTTCGGAATCGAGATGATGCCCGGATACCGGAGTACAAATCCAGATGCCACTTTAGAATCCAAGGTGGCGACTTCCGACTTTCGGAAAACAGCCTTCGATGGCAAAACACCACCCAATACCGGTATTGCAAATGGTGCCCACAGACCGTGAATCAAATCCAGACGCCGTTATAAAATCCAACATGGCGATTTCTGGTGTCAGAAAATTACCAAAAACAACCCAACACGGGCATTTCTGTAATCAAGATGCTGCACATTGGCCAAAAATCGTCCCCAGACACTATTTTGACATTCGAAGTGGCAACTTCCGGTTGTTGGGTAACAAAAATCGACAGTTCAGAACCGAGATGACACCCAGGGACCTGATATCAAATCCAGACGCTATTGGAAAATGCAAGATGGCGACATCCGGTTACCGAAAATGACCATATATGACAGCCAGTGGCCGAAAATCGACTTAACAGACCAAGTCCAATATGAAGAATTCCGGTTTCTGGAAAACAACCTATAATGACCGAACACCACCAAATATGGGTATTTCTAGAATCAAAATGATGCCAAGACACCTGTAATCACATAACACGCCGTTTAGAAATCCAAGATGGTGACTTCCGGTTTTCATAAATCACCAAACATCACCCAAAATGGGTATTTCTGTTGTCGAGACCGGAGAACAAATCCAGACGCCTTTTTGCAACTCAGCTGCAATGACGATTTCAGGCTACTGGGAAATACCAAATATCACCCAATATGGGTATTGCATAGAAGCTAAAAAATGATTACAGACGCCATTTTAAAATCAACGTTTAAAATCTACGTTGCAACGTTAGGATGTTGGCAAACAGCCAAAAATGATCATTCTGGAATTGATACGATACCCAAAGATTGGAAATCAAATCCGACGCAATTTTAAAATCCAAGATAGTGATTTTAAGATATCCGATTTTCACAATACCAAATACCGAATACCAGGCGCCAAATCCAAGATGGTGATTTTTTTTTATTATATATATATATATATATATATATATATATATATATATATATATATATATATATATATATATATATATATATATATATATATATATATATATATATATATATATATATATATATATATATATATATATATATATATATATATATATATATATATATATATATATATATATATATATATATATATATATATATATATATATATATTTTAGGGTGCCAATCATTGTATGGAAAAAAGTGACCAAAGCAATTCAAAAAAAAAACCCTATACAAAATGTTCACCTGCTCGAAAAAACACCAAAATTTCAGCTCAATCGGACTTTAAATGGGGTGCTTAAAGCGATTGAAGTTGGCCTTTTTGCAAACCGAAAATCACCAAGGGGGGGGGGGTTGTTTACGTGAAATTTCGGTTTTCAATTTTTTTTATGCCAAATGACTTAAAAACGCATGAAATGTCGAGAGTTGGTGTCATCTGAATTTTTTTTTTTGGCAAAAATCGACTCTCTGGGACTTCGTCGTTTTTGCCTTACTCCTAGAAAGGTATAGCATTCACTGGAAAAACCAAAGGTATAAAAGTGGTTCCAATGGCCGAATGTCATATACCACTCGACCTCTTTCGACGAACTGAGCATTTTCTGTATGTATGTATGTATGTGTGAATGTGTGTGTGTGTGTATGTGCAACTTTTTTTTCTCACTCATTTTTATCAGAGATGGCTGGACCGATTTTTATAAAATTAATTGCAAATGAAAGGTCTAGTTGCCCCATAGGTTGGTATTAAATTTTATTGTAACTTTGTCCGTTGTTCATTAAAATGTGAAATCACATAATGAAAGTAAACATATTGACTTTCTCCTAACGATCACTGGCTTATTAAAAGGTAGAAAAAGATCCAAATGGCCGAATGCCATTTACCACTCGACTCAATTCGACGAGTCGAGCATTTTCTGCATGTATGCATGTGTAGGTGTATATGTTTGTGTGTGGGGGTGTACGTGTGTATGTGCAACTTTTTTTTCGCACTAACTTTTCTCAGAGATGGCCTGACCGATTCTTTCTATCTTGGTGTCAAACGAAGGGTCTATTTGCCGCTTAGGTTGCTATTGAATTTCATTGTAATCAAACTTTGGCAGAATGTGAAAATCGCTCTTATATCTCAGAAGCTATGAACATAGTTGAATTCAAATAATTGGGTGTGACGTCACACCCGCGCAGAAAATACCTTATGTTCCGTCACGCAGAATTTTGTCATACGGTACATTTTAGCTTAGTCTGAAAGACAGTAAGCCTTCCGTTGTAAGAAATGAAATACAGGTAGAACCGGGACACGGCCGTCCGCCGTTGTCCACCAAAATAAGACCATTTGTAAAGATAACCGGAAAAATCTTGAAGAAAGACCGCGAACGATTCTGCTATGCTAGCGTTGGCGAAAACACTTTGCCTTCCGTGATGAATGGTCACTAAGCCACCGAGGCATTGAATAAACAAAAAAAGAACTCGACAAACAGTAGCGTCACTCAGCGTCGCCCATGCTCACGCGCGGGTTCTTAGCGCTCACGGTAGCGCACGTGTTTTGGAGCACATGCTATAGCGCTCTCAAGCAGTTAATTCTCTGTACTAAAAATTAGGCAAAAAAAAGAGACAGATCGAGGAGTAGCATAGGTTAGAGTAATACAGCTAGGTATGTGGTGACCAGGGCGAAGGGGAGAAAGGCCTCTCACCCTGAGTTACCTGTAGGGTATATTTAAGCAGTGTTGTACAGAAATAAAGTTAGTTAGTCCACGCTAATCTGGTGGTTCTAATTCCGCTCCAATATCGCGTACAGGGATACCTAGAAGAAGAAGTCCCTGGTAGGATATATTCTACATTAATTGGTGACAGCGTAATAAAAAACTCTACGCCATTTAGTTTGATAGGCCAGTGGCAAGAACGAGTGAAAGTTTGTGCAGTAAAAAGTTAAGAAAAAAAAGTAGAACCCAAAGTCAGGAGAATTTACAGAACTTATAAACCGACGTAGTGTAACGTGACCCCTTCGAAAAGGATCACGGAGGTGTGGGAAAAATTAAAAAGAAGAAAGAACCCGCAATCCGCGATTTAATATTAGCGAAACAGCTGTGAAGTAAATGAGATCGTACGTTAGAAGACACTTTTAAAGTTGTGCAATTCGAAAAAGAACACAAGAAAAAAATATAAACACAGGCAGTAAGTGTCTTATTAACAATCAAATTGGAACAATCGGCCAGACAACTGTGAATTACCGAAGTTACATAGTGAGAATTAAAGGTGAGATGTCAACCGCGATGACCGGCTCTGTTCCAAGGATACTCGGGTGAGTGAGTCTTTTCCTTTTCTTTTTACTGTGCGGCATATTGCAAGTGCTGAATAGAGTTGTTTTTTTTTTAAAGCGGGTGTAATTTCCCTCAGAAGCACATAGCACGAAAAAATTAAAGTTTTAATAATATTGCACATAATTTTCAAACAGGATCAAGGTACGTTAGAAGCACCTGAAATTTAAACAGGAGAATATTTTTTTTACGAGACATGCAATATTCAAATTGAATGGCTGTCCAATGAACACGTAATATATCGTTCAACGCAGGAAAATTTATGATTTAACAAAGGGAGCGACAAAATTCAGTCAAGTATAGGCCATTAAGGAGCTAGTGACGATAGAAGAGAACGACGGAAAGACACACATTAATAAGCACAAGTGACCTCGGACACTACATTAGGTGAAATACATCGTGTCAGATTATTCCCATAATTAAAACGAGGTTCGTCATTGGTTCATAATTACTTTGATTTACTGGTTCTACCAAGTCTACTTGGGTAGAAAGGCCAGTTTGTATAACAATCAGTTCGCGCCGCCGCTACGCGGGTGATTTTATTTTTTTTCAAACGGCAAGCAATAAAGCTCTCGGCACGACAAAGTGCACGCAAGCGATTCTCGTTTACTTGCCCAACGTAATAATTGAAGCAGCAAACCGGGGGGCAAACTAACTGAGTGAGAGAGACAGGCGCTAGTAGCAGTATTCAACTACGCGAAGGTCTTGTTTTGTTTTCCTCTCTTTAGCACAGAAAGTTGCAGCGCTCACCAAGTCGGGGGGCACTCGCGGGTATCAACAATACTAAACGACGTTTGTTGGTAAAGCCTGCGGTTCCAAAGTCAAGGTGACATAGGTGAAGTTACAAAAAAGTGAAATATACACAACAAAGGCCAAGGTCAATATTGAGGACGTCGGAATTTCGTACCAGGAGCCTAGCGTCGCGAATGGGCGGGGCATATGTGATATATGTTGACAAATACGGGACAGTTTTAATGGCCGCCGTAGCCACATAAGCAAAAAAAGAGGGTAAACAAAAAGCCAGCGCTCTAGCGTAACGGGGAAGAGGAGTTCAGGAGAAATAAGAGGAGAATTGAATATTGGGGCGAAAAGTACCGTCGGTAAAAAAGAAAAAAAGCCGTCGGAACTTTGTATAATTCAGGTTTGAACAACTGAATTAGGTCAGGGATACGTTTATGTTTTGAAACAATTAAGAGAAGGGGGAGCAGAATAGGTGTAAGACGGTTATGACCATAAATTTCAAGATTAAAAGAGCTTAAGGCTTATGTTCACCAGGAGTACCATAATCTGAGCAATAACATAAACAGGCCGAGAACGCGGGCGGCAGTTGCTAATAGAAGAAAATTATTAGGCGACGCTTTAAACGACTTTTCGGAAATTTTGAAAGAGTACGAAAATTCAAATTTAACGCCAGAGCATTGGAATAGATTAACAGATCAGTACACACTTGTTCAATCGAAAGTGTGTCTGGCATTGAAAAATTTGAATAACTCGGCGATTGTTCCAGAGCCAAACAGAAATAGAAGATTATTAAAATTGTCTTGAGTTTGAGACATCAGATCTTGGGAAGATCAGATGGCGGACCTAGAGCGATCGGTGATTTTTGAAGATCCCCCTCTTTCATCGACCCTTGTGGAAACTCAGGAATCGAGAGAGGAGAAGCAGGACGGAGAGCGCGAAAACTGCGCAAGCGCACTTAAACAATTGGAAAAATTAGAAGAAGAATTTGTTAAAAAAAGCCCCCAAATCAGCGAGATAGAAATTCAAGACACACCCAGCTTTGGGGATCATATCGAAAATTTAACATATTCTGCACAAGCAGTTTTACTATCGGGAAACAACTAAATAGAATAAATATGAGCCTAGCGGCAGATTACGTTTTCCCGAAGGCGGATGCACTACAATGCATTCCAGAATTCAGGACACAAAGATGAACTGGAAGCGTTCCTATACCATGTTCAGCATTTTGCAGACGAAATCCCAGAAAACGGGTCACACAGTGTACTGAATTATGTGGTCCTATTAAAACTAAAAGGTAAAGCAGCGGCAGTTTTGCCTCGGATCAAGGCGGAGGTCAAACGCAACTTAATCAAAGAATTCGGTTCCGTTGAGAACATCGAGTCGGTAATAAAACGGATCGAGACGCTACGACAGGAACCGGGCGAAGATTTCAGCGCATATAAAAGGAGAACGATAGAGGTAAAAGAATTGCTGGAGGGTGCAGCGGGTTCTGCAATGGAAAGAAGTCTCAGGATTCATTTTATTGGGGGTTTGCGGGATTCGCATCTGAAGTTAATGGCGGGAGAAAATAGGAAATTGAGCTTAGACGAGCTGCTGGACCAACTGGAGGAACGAGGAGAGGAATGCGAACAACTCGCAAATGTAGAAAACAGACTACGCGGTTTGGATCTACTGGAACAAGAAGAAGAGAGAGGAGGTAGGCGCTGGAAGCCGAATGGGACAGGTAGTAACGCCCAAGAAGGAGGCCGGGACGGTTTTAACGGAGCCAGGAGCTCGCAGATTTAGCAATCGCCAGCGGCAGAACAATTATACACGAAATAATTAGGCCCAAAATTACAGACAGCAGCCAGGTGGGAACAATAGCAGCCCCAACAACTTCAATAACAATAACAATCGTAACTACAGGGAAAACTCTAATAGAGGTAACGAGCGACAACAAAATAACGAGAACTACGGAGGTCAGTCAGGGGGCGGCTGGTCTAATCAGGGTAGAAACCAAGGCTGCAACCAAACCAACCAACATAATAATGACGATCACTACCGAGGTTCACAGGGAGTGCGTTGGAACGGGTACATACACCAAACCGAATCGCAAGATTGGCGGGTTGCCGCGCGGAATAACAACCAGCAAAGCAATCGAAATAGCTACAATAATGATGGGTATGACAACAATCGATATAATGACCGCCGATATCACCACCAGGATGATGGTTTTAATAACAGCAGCAATAGAGGAAGATCGCCCGGGCGCGGAGGTCGCAATAATAATAATGGTAGATATAATGATGCTTACGACCGCCAATTTCGAAGTCGAGGCTACGAGCGCTACCAACAATCAAAAAACTAGGTCGCTGGGGGCTCGACGGCAGCGCCAGCCGGGCACCCCGACCGACGAATAGAAATAATTTAGTAAGGAACAAATTTAACAAACCAGTTGAGAACATTTCTCCCAATGTCGGGAATAAGCACGGCAATTTTTCGAATTATACCAGGTGGAGTGACGATGAGACGCACGGTTGTTCACCATATGTGTTAAGTATAAATCAGCCCAAAGGAGGGGCGAAGAACTCGGGGAACGAAAATCATGTGATAAAGGACCCGTTTGCGAGAGAATACTTTAGCGATGATTTCGCGGAATTATGTCAGGACGCCGATTGGCGGAGAATCACTGACGAGCCCAGCCACATAGAGACAACGGACTGGAGGACAGCATGTAACCACATACGGGACAATAGTGTCTGTGTGGCGAAGCGAGTCTATTTTGACATCAACCGGCGGCTTATGATTACACTGCTGGCAAACGCTGAACTTGATCTTAGGCGCAGGCGCGTGCGCGAATATGTTTAGCATGCATGTTGCAGAGAAATTGAATGTGCATGTAAACAGACAAGACACAAACACTTTTGAGGGCATTCGACGCGGGATCGTGCGAACCTTAGGTACGGTTATCCTGGATCCAATAGTCGGAGACTTTTTGATCCCGACGGAGTTTCACGTGATGAACGGTTTACCGGCGGACGGCATAATCGGGGTAGAATTTTTGAAAAAACACACCCTCCAGATAGGGAATAACTTCGACTATATTGTGTTTGAAAAACACGGCAATAGGGATCGTGACAGGCAAAATGCGATAATGGCCGAGTTAGATCTTAACTCGAGGCTAGATAATGACCTATTAGAACATAAACTAACACCAGAGTCAAAAGGAAATGCAAGAATTGAAAAACTACGGCAAGTGCTGAATTTGGCGCACTTGCCTGATAGAGAATTCAGGACAGTGAAGAATATGGTTGAAAGCTATGCAGATATTTTCTTTTTCGAAGGCGACAGGTTAACTTCTACCAGTGCTGAGAATATTTACTGTCATGATATTCAAAAGCAGCGATTTTCAACCGTCTTCATATTGATAATCATACTACCCATGCGACCGTTGATATTCATGATACCAAACAACCGATGAACACCGACAGGATAAACTTTAACACTCGTGTTGATATTTTGATCGTCAAAAATGAAAATCATATTAAAATAGTGAAAATCAAAATTAACCTTATTCGACCATTTATACCTCACTGGGCAGTGTACAGCGTCTGAACAGATTTGCACTACTTGGATTGATAATCACCGAAGCTTATTTGAATATCATTACGAGGCCTTTGATATTCATTCCACTGTTCTGTCATGGAATATGAGAAACGATATTCATGCATCGTCGCAATGAACATAGGTTACTGAGTTGCATCAGAGAATAAATGTGCTGACACTGAGATTAATCCAATTCATCTACTCATGAATAAACATTTATATTCTAAGGCACTGACTACTACTGACGCCGCCGTACACACGATAGAAACTTCATTGGAGGTGCCTATCAATAAACGGCAATATAGATTCCCGGAGGCCACAAAACGGCACATTAATAAAGAAATCGATTATATTAGGGCACAGGGTATTATTAGACCCAGCACTAGTCCCTGGAATGCACCGGTGTTATGTGTACCAAAGAAACCGGATGCTGACGGTAATAAGAGATATCGAATTGTGGTGGACTTCAGGTCGTTGAACGAAGTTACCAAGCCGTTTGTATACCCAATACCTCTTATAAATGAGATATTGGATAGTGTTGGAGGAGCAAAATATTTCTCCTCAATTGATTTAAAATCGGGTTTCTATCAAGTCCCGATCGACCGCCGAGATGCGGCTTAAACGACGTTTTCCACTCCCAAAGGCCACTTCGAATTTTCACGAATGCCGATGGGGTTAAAGAACAGTCCCTCAACGTTTCAAAACCTTATGAATACTGTCCTTTTTGAGATAGGGGACATGAAAGCATTTGTCTACCTCGATGATATTATAGTTTTCGGTGACACTATCACCGACCATAATGATAGCTTGCGAAAAGTATTACAAGTTTTGCGTAAACATAACTTAAAAATAGAACCATTTAATTGTCAGTTTTTGAAAAAGGAACTGGAGTATTTGGGTCATGTCGTTAATGAAAAAGGCATAAAACCCACCAATGCAAATATTAAGGCCATTCAGAGCCTTAAACCACCCACAAACGTGAAAGGTATAAGATCATTTTTGGGAACAGTAAATTTTTAGGGGAAGTTTATCCCCAACATCGCGGAGAAGCGCAAGCCGCTGAATGGTTTGTTGAAGAAAGACGCTAAAATTGTGTGGGGAAAAGAATGTCAGGAAGCGTTCGAATTCCTTAGAAACGCGCTGATTACAGAGCCAGTTTTAGTCCGGCCAGATTATCAAGACACTTTTGTTATTACAACAGACGCTAGCAATTACGCTATTGAAGCCGTCCTGTCGAATGAAAAATCCATGCACCGGCCGATCGCATTCGAGAGTCGTGCGCTTGTAGGTGCAGAGACCAGGTATCATATCATAGAAAAGGAACTATTGGCGATTGTATGGGCCATAGAATATTTCAAACATTACATTTTTGGTCAAAAGTTTATCGTTTACACAGACCACAGACCGCATCGGAGCCATTTGAGAAATCATACATGGGTATCGTGGTGTTACCCGAGTCCGATATGGGAAACCGTTATGGTCTAGTCATGTAAGATGACTTGACGAGATACCAAATTGTCGCTCCAATGGAGAATCAAGACAGCCAGAAGGTAGCCAAGACCTTCGTAGAAAATTATGTAATGAATATACGACCGGAATGATTGGTATGGAGGTAGTTCGGCTTTCTCGGTCTTGGGAATCAAACGACTAAATAGTGTTTATCCTAACGCTCTTACTCAACATATCATTGATCACCAACACACTTTCAACCTTAGCAATACTAAAATAGTTGATCGTAGCTACCGCTCTACGGATCTCCCTATACTCGAAATGTGCCACATCTACAACACACCCAACACAGTTAATTCCCGCACAGACGTTGACAACCTCAATACCACGTACGCAGGCATTCTTCACACTTACGCAAACACCGTTTCTCGCAGATCACAAATCGCTCACGAGAGCAATAGACCAACAGATAGCCCGACAGATGCTAGCATTTCAGATGCATAGTACAATTCATCGCAAAACCTCCCACTCCATTTTGAATTGTCCGTTACAGTGAATAATTAGAGGTCGATCAGTTTTCAACCAGAGTGATTTTTCCTATGTTATGTACGTGTTTTTTATTTATCCAATTATTTAAATTATATTTACCCGTTAAATTTATGTTTGTGCTAACCCAACCGTATATGTTTGTTTAAATAGGCCCATCTAAACCGACGAATTAATTTACCGACTGACCACTATGCATTTTAACTAAACGAAAAACGACAGACTAGAGTGTAAGTTCAAGTTTTTGTTAGTTGTTAGTATATGTATTGATTTTATTTTAAATTATAGTAACCTTTGAAAAAGGCCTAAATCAAAGGTCGAAACGTTAGGATAAACACTATTTAGTCGTTTGATTCCCAAGACCGAGAAAGCCGAACTACCTCCATACCGTAGAAAATTATATTTGTAAATTTGTAAAAATGTTGGAACTAGTGACAGACAACGGCGCAAATTTTGTGAGCTCACTAAGAGAGGTGTGCAAAATTTTAAAGATCAAGAAAATTACGACTAGCCCGTATCATCCTCAAGCTAACTTGGTAGAGAGATTGAACCGCGAGTTAAAAACGTATTTGAGACAATTTATTGGTGGGAAGCCGCACATGTGGGACGAGTTGTTACCGTTTTACACGTTCGAATACAATGCGTCAGTAAACTCGTCTACAGGGTACACGCCGTTCGAATTATTGTACGGGCGGATAGCTCGCATCCCGACTTCAATCTATAAGCGGAACGGAGTGGAAAAGATGTCATATGACGCGTACACACACGATTTTCATGCAAACGCACAAGCCAACCTGAAAAGGAGTAAAGAAAATCGCAAACAAATTTACGATCGATCAGCAAATGGTTACAAACTCATGTGGGGTGAGCAAGTATTAGTGAGGGCCGTAGCAACTGGTGCGGGCCAAAAGCTTCAGATCATATGGAGGGGACCATACGAAGTAGTGGACATTCCTAGCGAGATGACCACCGTTATTAAGAACAGTTACAAGTTTGAAAAAGTTCTTAATAACCGCTTGAAACGGTATCATGAATGAAAAATTAACACTAAGTGAGGGAGGCGACGCAGTGATTGACAGAACCATAGACGACACCATGATAGACGCAGCCAAAGTGGAAACAAATATTCGCGTTTTGAAAAGCAGGTTCATTTCTTTTGAGCCAATTCTTTGAACATTCTGTATGTACATATAGTAGTTCATCATTTAGAGATAAAAAAATAAAAAAAGGAAAAGTTAGCGTTTATAACTAATTATTCTTTATTCATCGTTTTTTACAAAGTTACCAAATTATGAAAAAAACAGCTTCCCTCCATTTAATATATCACCGGCCACATTGGCCGCCGCAACCGTTGAAGCACTCCGTCGAGGGGAAGCCCCTCGACCTCTTCGATATCGGATATTTAAGAGGTCCCCCGGTATACACACCGGGTAAGACGCCGCAGGAAGGCCGGTGGCGCCTTCACCTGCCGCAAGCTGGCCTCCCAGCCAATATTGTCCGTGAATAGTTGAGCGTCCTCTGCGGTGGCTGGGCCCGGCACGCCGGCCAGGGCCCACTGGGCTTCGTGCCACCGAACGAGCTCCACAATCAGTTTCGGAATGGGTAGATATCCTTGGTATGCCGCTCCCAGAAGCGCCAAGAGAGTCCTAACGCTGCAGACTACAAACGATGGGAGTTGGGTCCAAAGATATTTCCTGGGTTGGATGTCCATCTCAACTAGAATGCTGCCGAAGAAACTCGCGCCCTCATGCCACGAGGGCATTCCGATGTCCAGGCCAAACATCATCTTGATGGTGCAGGCGTTGAACGAGTGTGAATTTTCGGCATGCAGGAACCGGCTTAAGTAGTCAGACCGGCTGATGTTTTGTTTAATAAAGTCAGCACAAATCATCGCGGCTCGCCGTGGGTTCGCAGCGCAGCCGCGTAGCCCTTGTGGGCAAGCCTGACGCTGTCGCATGGCGCACACGGGGAGATGTTTTGAAAAGCGCACATAGCTTGATAGGAAAATAAAAACCATGAAGCGCCATCAATCATTGGATGAATTAATGAATATGCTTAATATGAAAGAAAAGAAAACATTTAAGATTAAGGGAAATGCAACCGCGAGATTTTTCTCTGGCGAGCTCCGATAATTGACTACTCAGTCTAAGTTTAAATTTTGGAAAAGAATAAGAATATTACTATTATTATTAATTTTATTAATGACACTTACACATATTGTGTGCATTCGTGTCTAATAGAATAGGAATAAGATATTGGGTAAACTGGGAAACAAAAGAATAAGAGAAAAGAAAAAAAAGGATGCCAGTCCATCAATGAGTAATTATTTAGGGGGAGACACATGTTGCACCCGCATTAGAAAAGTTTCTTTTTCTTTGTTTTTCCTCTCAAGGATACTCGGGCTGATCTTCGTATTGGGCGCGATAAGATCGCAGTAAATGAGGACCGGAATAAAAAATTTGCCCGTCACAGGGGTGTTGAGGGGGAATTACAAGATGGAGATCCATCCTATCCATGGCAAGCATAGAAGCAGAGGAAAGCTTTTTGAAAGACGCCGGCGAGAGGTTCAACGCATGACGGGTTACGACATATTAAAAAGATTGTTCACATTAGAAACACTACAGAGAAACATAGAAGAGTTGGAAAGTACGTTGCACACCGGGTTATCATTCCCACGGGACAGCTATGGCAAAATAATAACGGAAACACTCGATAGTGCGGACTTCAAATATAAATTCAATAACACGGGAAAGATCGTCCTGGAATCTCACATTGACAAAGATGTTATTTTGTTCACACCCTCTCCAGCGACGAATATGACAGATGCACTAAATTCAGGGATATCACGCTATGCGATATAAAAAAAGCTATGGAAAATTTACACAACAGCCAAAGCTGTGTGACTGAGGTAATTTTTAAAGGATCAACTGCCCGCTGTATGACGAAAGCGGTGCAAACTGATCACGCAATATGGGTAGAGACAGGCGTCTCTGGCAATTGAGACAAACGGTGACGTGTCTCGGAAAACTGTGATTGGGGAAGGGGTCCATTATAGTAACCCCGAACATGGTGGTATCTACCAATCACATACGATTAGAATACTACGAAACGGATTACGAATGGGACGCAAACGTCACGTTATTACCGGGTGATGCCAGAGAGATGCTGACCTCGGAGGTTAATTTCGAGATCGTGCCAGTTTGGAATGGTACGGAAAAAGTATATACATATGTGAATCTAAAAAGACTGTTTGATATAGGGGTAGACATACACGATATTAAGACAAAGAAAACGACTTTAAAGAATTTGATCTACGCACCGCTGGAAAACCCATGGATCAGCGTACCGGGAGTAGCAGGAATTGTTTCTGTGCTATTACTAACATTATGTTTTTACAAAGGAAGGATTTCGTGCTGCGCGCGCAAGACGACAATAGAAAATTGGTCGGAGAAACCAACAAATACGAAAAGGCTGACAGCGCCGCAGGGTAGCGGGACGCACGGAAGACTCACGAAGCAGGATATTTTTAGACCTGAGGACAAGTTATATGAGCAACCTAATGACGTCAGAGACGTTTTGGGAAATAGTAGACTAAACAAGCGACAAAGACGGGAAAATAAAGATTACGAGGGGATAGAGTCGCAAATCGGGAAATGTGCGACTCGGGAAAATAGACAGCACACGAATATAAAAAGCGTCAGGGCACCGAATACGAATATAACATGGGAAAATGAGAAGAAAATAGCGACAGCAGCGAAAGTACCGACAGCCGGGGCGGTAATGAACATAACACCCCAAAGTAAAGAGATGATAAGAGACAAACGACCGCCAGGCACAAATCAAAAAGAAATGAATTCTAGAGCCCCCGTGAAGCAAAAATGGCTCGGGGTAATATTGAAATAGAAAAATGGTCTTCGGGAGAAATTTTGTGGGGAGAAATAGGATGTCAACACTGACTAGCGACAGGACTAATAAGAACGAACGACGGAGGTAGGCTTAAACTGCGAAAGAACTGCCGGTTATAGGATTCAGCTGTTCCTTTCCTTTTTACTATATACCGAGTGAAAGTATTTAATGGGAGTCGTTAAGCCAGCATGTTCAAGGTGGATGCTGATGAATGAGAGAGGCAAGGGCGTAACGAACCCGGAGTGATTGTGAGATTCTTCTTTTTCTTTTTCCTACGGGGGTGCTAACCATCTTTTCTTCCAGGAATCACTAGACAGGGGGTCATACCTCCGAAGGGTAGTGGGAGAGGCAGTGTGTGATCTACTGCATACCAGGAGAAGAGTAAGTAGTGTGTAAGTATGACAGTAGCAAGAGACAATTCGAAAATTAAATAATTACAAATTCAAAAAGAGATTAAAAAGATTAAAGAATAAAGCAGACGAGAAAGTGACGAGATATTTTTAGTGCAAATGGAAAGATGATAGGAGATGTTAAAAAGACGTCAGGGTATTAGACGAACATTGTATATGGAGACAGAGGATAACGATGAATGTTTAATCAACGCGATTTTTTCTGTTATAACGAAAAGATTTATCTATGAAAAAGAAAAAAACCGACGCCATTGTTCACACCAAAAAGATTTATTCATGGAGCGAAAGACAAAAGAAAACGCCCAACCGACGCAGTATATTCAACGAAAACATGTCATGAATGCATGATGAAAAAAAAAATAAACAATGCACATTTGAAGGTTATGTATGTAATAACGGATAAATCTAATACTAAAAAAAAGATGTACATCTTAGTAGGGGAAGAAAAACCGAATTATGTCATCCGAAAATAAGAAAAATACGGGCCTAGATTGTAAGTAGAAGCCTAGGGTTGATAATAGAATGTAAGAAGCCCGTACGCGAGTGAACAGTAATTTTAAACAGCACGCGGAAAAATTACAACAAAACAATATCGCACGCTAGCCTGGGGGCTAATGCGGTCTCGATCAACTAGATTAGTTGAGAGAATTCGTTGTCGATATTGTTTTCGACACATTTTGCATGTTGTAGGATAAGTACAACGATACACCGTGCCCCAGTGCTGAGTCGAGAAAATTTCCAGCTCGAAAAGTTCCTCGACCTGATCGGGAATCGAACCCGATATCACAACCGTGTGGTAGAGCTAGCCGACCGACATCGCTAACCATAGAACCACGGGGACCACGGAAAATTAAGCGGAAAAATTAACGAAACACAAAAAAAAAATGATGAAAGAATGGCAAAAAAATAAATGCACCACTTGCTAAGTAGGGCAACTAGCTTCTAAGAACTGGTGACGAGCACAGGACCCGATCATCGAAGATAACCAAGACAAGACAAGACCCGGAGGATACAGGCGATTGCGAGCGGGGAACGAACGGCGAGTGCGGGTGGCCCACGGGAGTGAGAGACACAGCAGTTGACCACACCTAGGGAAAAACAAGTAGGAACGGCCCACGCAAGATTAACACAAAAACCAAAACGCAGAGAAAAAAACGGCCTGTTATGCAAAAATCACTGTCCAGATTTTCGCGTTTAGCAGCAGCATATGAGAGACGCCGAGAGGGGGCGAAAATCAAAAACACTCAACCCTCCCAGAAGTCCCATCATACCCACAGGAAGTCTCCGAAAGAAAAACTAGAAAGACAATTATTGAAGACATACAGCAGCCAAGCTTGCCTAGACCCTCAATACTTGCTGCAAAAAGAGACATTATTGAATACACACCGCGAGCAGGTTGCGTACCAGTGACCTAGTCTCTACAGCGGAAAAATAATAACGGCATAAATGTAGGCTGCCCAAACCCTGTTAACAGTAACAAAGGCCAAAGTTGTGCTGGCTAATCCAAATCACCCGGCACCACTTAACGAAGGTCGTAAACAGCATAGCGTCACGATTCACCAGGCACGCAGTAGTACCCACATAACAATGACGAAACGCATGCACCAGGCACGCAGCGTCTACACCCGTAAAAAAGACCCATACGAAAACAGGGGCGGCAGAACCACCAAAACAAAAGGCTCAAAGTCGGCGCAACCAAAACAAACACGAACTCACAGTACGTCAGCGCGCCCGGCGCCCATGAGCACACCCGAGTACAGCACGGCCATCGACCGGCGACGACCCTTCGGCCAGACGCACTCTCCCCGTTACAGACCCCTCCGCAACAACGACCCACTAGTTCGAGCGACGTTTGAACCATACAGCCCAGCAGAGGATATCTTCAAGGCGCAGCGCACCAGGCGGGCCAACGCCGTCCGCCGTTGTCCACCAAAATAAGACCATTTGTAAAGATAACCGGAAAAATCTTGAAGAAAGACCGTGAACGATTCTGCTATGCAAGCGTTGGCGAAAACACTTTGCCTTTCGCGATGAATAGTCACTAAGCCACCGAGGCATTGAATAAACAAAAAAAGAACTCGACAAACGGTAGCGTCGCTCATGCTCACGCGCGGGCTCTTAGCGCTCACGGTAGTGCACGTGTTTTGGAGCACATGCTATAGCGCTCTCAAGCAGTTAATTATCTGTACTAAAAATTAGGCATAAAAAAGAGACAGACCGAGGAGTGGCATAGGTTAGAGTAACACAGCTGGGTATGTGGTGACCAGGGCGAAGGGGAGAAAGGCCTCTCACCCTGAGTTACCTGTATGGTATATTTAAGTAGTGTTGTACAGAAATAAAGTTAGTTAGTCCACGCTAATCTGGTGGTTTTAATTCCGCGCCAATTGCGCGTACAGGGATACCTAGAAGAAGAAGTCCCTGGTAGGATATACTCTACATGGGCTTTGCCACCCCTTAAACAATGAATTTCATAATGTTTAAACATGTGGTTTGAAAGTTATAGAAAGAAACGAAGGGTAGATCTGCTTAATATAGACCACTTCCTTAAGTGGACCACCTGAACTTCTTACACCAAATTACACATTATAAATATACTTGTTTTGATTTATGCTTTGACAACTTCAATAATGTTCTTCATTAGAAATGTTGCAACAGACGTTTACTATAATATTCTTAAAGCTGCAAATTAAAGCTGCAAAAAATGTCTTTAAATAACAGCTACCTGGTTTGCCATGGTTTGTTAACGTTTTCATAGGAAATGGCTTCACCAAAAACTGTACTGACATCACACTTTCCGAGCGAAAATAATCAGATTTTCGATTAACGGGTTGGACAAGAGTGTTTTTTTAAAGATAAGCAATAAATTTTACTAGAAAAACACTTAAAATATTGAAAAAAAATAATGGCCCAATTAAGGGTGAAAATAATACTGTTTTCATTATTCCGGCGTGCTTCATATCGAACAAAAGCTATCATCGAAATAACGCCGCGAATCATAGTTACCATAAATTTGTTATGATTTAGTTATTGTATAAAATTGCTACTAAAATGGGAAAAACACCGGAAATTGGTAAAAAACATACTGAAGCAGCTGTTACTGAGTGTCTTCAAGGAATAAAAAGTGGTGTTTCGACTAGAGATGCTCGCAGGCGCTCCAATGTTCCACGATCCACCGTAATGTTCCGTGCACGAAGCAAGTGGTCAGGAAAACAAGGTAAACAAACTGCATTGACTGCCGCGGAAGAGGACTCATTTGTTCGCTGGATAACTCGGATGGCACGTAAAGGATTCTCTATTACGGAAGAACGGGTGCAGTCTACAGTTGATCCAGTTCCAGAACTCTCAGTGCGTAAGCCAAAGTTAGTTTCATCAGCGGGAGCTACGGTTGAAGAGATGTATTATTTAGACCTGGCCTAAATTAGGAAATTGTTGTGGTCCAAATAAGGAAACGGTGGCCCATTAAAGGAAACTGAAGCGATGATTTATTTCTTTTATTGTGAGAAAATAGAGGTATTACCTAGTTGTTTTTCATGCAGAAAAGATGATAAACATGTTACTTCATGTTTATACATAATGAAATACTTAATTCAGTTTAGATATTTACACTTTTTCTTGCAAAATTTGCAGCTACGCTACTAAGTAGTCTATTCAAGGCAGTTATACCCTAACCCGCAGACTGTTTAAAACTATAGCTTCGATCAAAATATGTGGCCTCAACATCATTTTAATTTGATATTGTACTATTTCAATGTTTGCGGCCTTGCTCGGGATTGAAGTTGAAATTAAAAGTCATTTCTATCATTTAACTTTTTGCCTTTCTCCTAGAAAGGTATAGCTATCACTGCAAAAACTAAAGGTATAAAAGTGCTCAAAAGGGCCGGATGTCGTATATCACTCGACTCAGTTCGACGAGCTGAGCATTTTCTGTATATGAGTGTGTGTGTGTATGTGTGTGTATGTGTGGGTATGTGTGTGTATGTGTGTGTATGTGTGTGTATGTGTGTGTATGTGTGTGTATGTGTGTGTGTAACGCTATCCCAATGTCACTCGATTTTCTCAGAGATGGCTGAACCGATTTCAATGAAATTAATTGCAAATGAAAGGTCTAGTTTTCCCATAAGACCTTATTGAATTTTATTGTAATCTGATTCCTAGTTTAGAGGTTATGTATCAAAATGTAAAAATCACGAAACATTAATATCTCAGAAACTACACAACCGATTTGAACAAAATTGGTTTCAAATGAACGTGTAAGCTGAAACCTTACGAGGATAACATGATCCTCCAAATTTTAATGACTTTCCAAACGGACCCAGAGAGCATATGCCCACGGGCCGGATGATCAAACATCTTCCAAATCATTCCCACGACAAGTGTTGCATATGACAACTAGCCATAGAGCAAAATAATTTCAAATCGCCTGGAAATACGCGAAAATTTAATCGACCATTTTTGATTTGAATTAAACTTTGCACACGTATTTGGCTTAGCAAACTGAGCATTTTTCACAGATGGAGAGATTTTTTACACCCATGAGTTACATTCTGAAAGGGCGTATGCCTTTTGGCATAGGTTTTATTCGAAGCATTGTAGCCCAGAAACCGTTGGTTGTATGGAAAAACTGTCTGAAAATGAGTTGTAGGAAATTAAAAATGCGCCATAAAAAAAATATACACTGTACAAAAAAAATTTTTTTTGACCAAAAAACATTGAAAATAAACATTAAATTTCAATTTAAAAAAAAAGAGTTGAATTTTTTTTTATTTTTTTTTTAAAGAAACTTGACGTTAATACGCAACTTTTTTAGAAAAAAGTCCAGGATGGAGAAATGAAAAATAATTTTTTTATGGCAGATTAGTTTTTTGTTATGAAAATTCTAATTCAAACATTTTTCAAAATATTTGTATTCTGATGATTTTAAAAGATGCAGAGAGTCATTTTGAATCAAAAAGCTATGGATAGTCAACATTCTAAAGGCATTGGTTTTCGAGTTATTTCTAATTTAAGCTCAAAAAATTATAATTATTTAGAAAAATACACGTTTTTCTTAATTTGTCCATGGTTCTCCAGCAAAAACCATACGTTCATTGGAATGCTTGATCAAAACTATACAATTCATTCTTTGACAACAAAACGATTGGGCGAACGGTTCTCAAGAAAAGAATTAAATGTTCTAAGTGATATAAATATATATATATATATATATATATATATATATATATATATATATATATATATATATATATATATATATATATATATATATATATATATATATTTATATATATATATATATATATATATATATATATATATATATATATATATATATATATATATATATATATATATATATATATATATAAATATATATATATATATATATATATATATATATATATATATATATATATATATATATTTATATATATATATATATATATATATATATATATATATATATATATATATATATATATATATATATATATATATATAAGAATCAAATATTAATTTTCGAGTTTTATTATCTTAAAAACATATTTTCATGACATAGATACTTTACAGAACTAGTTTCACCATATATTTTATATACATGATAAGTAAATGATTCGCCTTTTTTTGAAAACAGCTTCGTTTGTATCTTATTTTCTGAAATCGGAACATAAGAGTAATACTTTTGTGTGGCAGCTATTATTATAGATTTTTTGAAAATTTTGCTCTATTCTGTTACTCCTTGTTCATATTCTTCATATGATACCCAACTAAATGACATTTTTGATGAATTTTTATTACAATCATACAATTCTTATGCGCTTGTAACGGGATGTTCATGTTCTTTAGCTAAACTTGCATTTCCTGCCATTCGTTTTAATATGCCACCAATTGCATCGCATGGGCCTTTACCAGAAGTCGCAAAAAATGCTTCTCTGCATCGACGTTATATTTTGTTTCGAACTTGCAAAGACTTGCAAAGTTTTTTCTATTTTTATATTGTGAGGCAGCTCCATCGAACATTAATATCGCTTTTTTCAACTCTATTGTTGTTTTCAAAAAACTCAATTATTTGGCAATGAACATCTGAACCGCAACAGTATCATGATGGAGTACTTCCGATATTATGATGAAGCTGATATTCTTAAGTGTTCCAGATTCTGAATAGTAAACAACGAAGGGATGAATGGTGGCTTGACTGTCATTCCAATAACTACACGAATCACAAATTGATAAAGACGTATTAAAATGAGCATGACCGTTCAGTATTTTTAATTTGGCAATAACGTTTTCGTTCAATTTGCGTTAGCTTGATGAGCACCGATGATCAGGAAAGGGTTTACAGCATTTGGGCTTGGTGTATTCCATTTTCACTTTATTCATCTTCACAAAATGCAAACTGTTACTAACACATCTGGAGTAGTGCAATCGAATTCATATACGAAAACAGATGTTATAGGTAACCGAGTAGTTATTGGTTGCGTACTTTACAAACAGTTATTATTAGTAAACAAGTAGGTAGTGTTGCACGACAAACATATTTTTTTATAAAACATTCGGCAAGGAGGAACGTGTAGGTAGCCTAAGGTTCAGCGCTTGAGTTATTTATCCAATCGTTTTGTTGTCAAAGAATGAATTGTATATTTTTGATCAAGCATTCCAATGAACGTATGGTTTTTGCTGGAGAACCATGGACAAATAAAAAAAACGTGTATTTTCCGAAATATTAATAATTTATTGAGCCTAAATTTAAAATAACTCGAAAACCGATGCCTTTAGAATGTTTACTACCAAGAGCTTTTTGATTTAAATGATTCTCTGCATCTTTTAAAATCATCAGAATACAAATATTTTGAAAAATGTTTGAATTAGAATTTTCATAAAAAAATTAATCTACCATAAAAAAATTATTTTTCATTTCTCCATCCTGGACTTTTTTTTAAAAGTTGCGTATTAACGTCAAGTTTTAAAAAAAAAAAATTAAAAAAAAATTCAACTCTTTTTTTTTTAAATTGAAATTTAATGTTTATTTTTAATGTTTTTTGGTCAAAAAATTTTTTTTTGTACAGTGTATATTTTTTTATGGTGCATTTTTAATTCCCTACAACTCATTTTCAGACTGTTTTTCCATACAACCAACGGTTTCTGGGCTACAATGCTTCGAATAAAACCTATGCCAAAAGGCATACGCCCTTTCAGAATGTAACTCATGGGTGTAAAAAATCTCTTCTCTTCTCACTTGAGAATTAACCAAGTTGCATGTAGTCATATGAGATACAACCCAAACCTTACTAAACCCGCTATTTCGTCACCTCATAAATTCCAAAGCGCTGCAAGCAAATCTAGCAGCGTGCACCTTTTCTCATGACCCATTTTTACTCTCTTTCTATTTCCACACCCTAACCGGAATCGCATGCAGCTAAGCAGAAAAACGACTCCGCGATTACATTGAAATAGTGCTGATTGTTATACGCCTACGCGTATGCAATAAGCCGATGCTCGTAACGCTTGTGAGGATTGGACGCTTTTTAAGCTACCACTACACAAGTCCATACCATGACAACTTATTGCCGTTGGCCACGGCTAGTTAGACTGTATACAATAAAGCACTAGAATGTGTTAGAAAAGTTAGAAGTTAAGAAGTGACTTAGAAGTAAGTTTAACGAGAATAAATTAATCCCGTTTGGAACTATGAAGTTGTCCCCTCTCTTTACTATTTTAAACAAGTGGTATCACAGTGACCAGTGAACTTATCAGATGGCGACCGTGGCGCAGAAGAGCCAAGAAAAAGTCTAAGTTCAACTGTGAATCCCAGACCGGAACGTGCTAAGATACTACATATATTACATGGCATGGTGCCAAATTAAAGAATAAAGTTAGAAGTTGACAACCGGACTTAGCGAACCGGGATGAAAATAACAAGTGAATTCGGTTTGCGGAATCAAAAGTGAAAATTAGTGCACTAAAAACATAAACGGAAAAACCACTGTCAAAAAAAAAATGGAAGAACAATGCCTCAGTAATCACCCGCAGGGTAACAAAAACTAGTTTTGTGAGTGCTAAATTTTGCGTATGACTAAAAGAACACTGACAAAAGTCATGAAACAATGGGTAGTTTAAACACCAAGGAAACAGAAAATGTCGGCGATCCTCAAGTAGCAATCATAAATAAGCTTGAATCGCACGGTGAAGTAATAAGTGATAACAGCAATCTATTGTGGGCAGTAATAGCTATTACCAGCTTGCAGTTAGCGTTAACTTTATATTACGACCAATTAAAATGGATCAAAAAGCGTACATACAATAAGGTGCGCAAGTCTTTAGCCACCATCACGCAAGCATAAATAAAAGAACAAATTAAAGACAAAAGTGTAGTGCAAACAACAATGATGAATGCTCCTCGTCAACGAGTATTTTACCAATGATTCAAAGAAAAAGAGGGCAAAAAGTGCAGTGCAAACAACATTACTATCGAGAAATATCAACCCAGGAAGATCCAGCCCAGGAAAAGTGGAAGCAGCAACCATACGAAATCATCAGGATCAGGAACCAATAGAGCAAAAAACAAGGGGAAATACGATAAGTAGCAAATTGAAAAATGATCAAGTTTATATACATGTACCCTAAATAAAAATTTTATATATGTATATCTTAATACCGAATCAATAACTGGATTGAAGTACTTAAGAATCACATATGAAGGAATTCGAGGAATTAAAACTATTATTGACATATTGCAAAAAAGCAATAAATACCAAATTAAGTTCAGATTTAATCAAAGAAAAAATAGCATTGTGTAACGTAATAACACAAAGTGCAGAATATTATTTACTAGAAAATCAAGACAAAATACCAGACATTAAATTTCATGAATACGTAAAAGCTACAAGGCAAATTAATTATGAAATCTTAAAAATATTAGATGTAAAGAGAGGGTGCAAAGCAAAGGAGACACCTGATACTCTCACAGCAAAATTAGGGCAAATTAAATATGCCAATACAAATCAATTCTGCGAGGAAGTTGATAACCTCACGCAGAAATTAAAATTTTTATATCTGGAACAGGGCGTCCCAGAAGAGACAGCCAATAAGTTAACAACTAAAGCTGGGATGAATGGCTTAATAAAAGGCATTTAGTCCAAAGACCTTAAATTGATTTTAAATGCTGGAAATTTTGCTGACATTAGAGCAGCAGTCCAGAAAGCCCAGGAGTACACCATGGACAATACCAACGGAAATAGATACTATCATCCTCATCAACGGCAGAGAGGCAGAGGCGGAAGAGGTAACCACAGAGGTTACCATAATTCCAATAATCAATTTAGGCAACCAAATTTCCAAAACGCAATAAATTACAATAGACGACCAAATTTTTCAAATTATAATAATAACGGAAATAATTTTAACAGAGTTCCTTATGGACAAAATAGAGGAAGAGGAAATCAAAACTTCTTCCAATATAGCAATGGAAGACAAAGAAATAACTTTCAACAACGCGACAGGCGGCTTTGTATTTGTGCCGTGTCAAATAAACGATATATGAAGAAGAAAAAAAACGCGACAGGCGAATGTTCGTAGTCGCGCCGAATCAACCAACTATCGAGGCACCCCCAATTGATGTTGGTCACTTAGGACAGCAAAATATACAATACGTACCACAAAATTTTTTAGGCGAAAATTGTATACAATGAACATAAGTGCGTCAAATTTTGTAAAAATTTACGCACCTATGGCTAACTCACTGTATAAATTTTTAGTACATTCAGGAGCAGATACAGGGGGTAGACAATATGATTGAGACAGGCAAAATTTTGTCAATTTTCAAAAGGTCAGAACTTCACGAAAATTGAATCAATTTTGACGAAACAGGTTTCATTTTACTGGAAAACTATCCTACTTTTCAAATATTATGTGAGGACTTGATGCGGTCAATGGACACCGGGAATGTTCCGGATTTTAGGAGTGTGTGTCAAAATGATCATTTTTGCAACGCTTAGAATATATATATATATATATATATATATATATATATATATATATATATATATATATATATATATATATATATATATATATATATATATATATATATATATATATACATATATATATATATATATATATATATATATATATATATATATATATATATATATATACATATTTATATATATATATATATATATATATATATATATATATATATATATATATATATATATATATATATATATATATATATATATATATATATACATATATATATATATATATATATATATATATATATATATATATATATATATATTGAATACCTATTAGATCACACCTTCACACCACTACATACAAAACATAAGCATTCTCGAAATGTTGAAAACAAAAAAAAAACAAACTAGCACCAAAGCGTCACACCACAGTGCAAAGCTACTCTCTCCGCTCTCCAAGTATTGACATTCTCTTCGCTCACACCGTCATGCAGTCCATTTTCGCATGTCCATAATGAACCACTAGTTAGCGCAACGCATGAAGTATTCACCCACACTCACGCAACTTTGCTGGCCTTACAATTTCAATTTTAATGTCTGGATGAATAATCACTTTAACGCAAAGAACACTGTGTTTTTCACTAAACCTTCACTTTTTGACAAGTTTGGCTTGTATTCACTCACACAGATTTATGGCAAGCACTCGGAAAACGCCATCGAAAAAAAACTGTGCCCTGTGCTGTGCCCTTGAATTAACACAAAATTAGCCATAACTGCGTTGCCGAATATGATTATTAGTGCAACCAAAACTTCTCGTAGCTTTCGCGGATATTAATATTGGCGTCATTTTGTAATTTTCACCGGTAGTACGAAACCGCCTAATTTCGTACCACCTTTTCCTCCACCCTTTACACCTAATAAAATTAGGATTACGCGTCGGAAAGACTAAATGAATAAAATAAAATGAGATTGACATATTGCACTTACCTCAACCGTACCCGATTTTACAGCAACCGATAGCAATAGCGCTTACTAAATCGACCTGGAGCAACTGAAAAAGTGAACCGCACAGGTCGAGCTCGCACCGAACTCTCTCAGGCTCTTCCACACAAACCTCTCCTCCAGACTTAATAACCACTGGTCTAAAGTTTCGATAATATCATAGACTATATGACGTTATACGCTGTTAGAGTGGTAGCTTACAGGAAGATATGATAAAACCGATAAGGGAGGACTGAGTCTGAAGAAAAAGACAAAAGCTCTATAACACGGAGCAGGTTTCGTCTCAATAATTAACATGGTAAAAAGGTAAAAAATAAACCTGTGCGAACTGCAAAACCGTGCAAAAGATGAAAAAACTTCTGATTGCAGTGGGGTCCATACAGAAAAAAAACAGAAAAAGGACGAGAAATCCTCAACGACATTACAAGACACCGAACCGAGGCGCACTCTAGAAAGCATTTTGGAAGCCTCCAATCCACTCAACTTAGTCCTGCCTCCTGCAGCTGGCGCTCATCACAGTCGTCTCGGTCCTGAGGCTGAGGTTAGAGAGGAGGTCTTCCATCGTGCTGGTATTTGTGAGTATATTAATAATAAAAGATTATCTCTGTGCAACGATTTTTACTGCAATCAGGTTGCGGCACGCTGCAGTCGTCAAAGCCTAACCGATCACGCTCCATGCTAGGGTAGATAATATATTTTGGACATGCATATATTTTGGACAGGCTGGGTATATTATCATCTTTTTTTGCGTACTTAAAGCATATAATCTCCATACCAGTATTCTAAACCAATATCTGAACTGTCGTTTTCAAGGCTGTATGGTAATCTAGACAAAATGTTTCAAAATTACAGAAAAAAATCATAATATAAAATTTGTTGACTCAAGACATCCATTTTTCAGTCAAAATCCAGAGGAACAGAGGAAAACCGACTGCACTTCAAGAAGCTATAAATCTGAATAAAACAGAAACACCGTCAAACTAGTTGACTTGCCGCACTTCTATTAAGTTTACACACATTTTTGTTTACCTACTACTATACGCTAACTCGTCCAATTTTCTTGTGTTGTCTTAGTAAATTCAACGCAAAAATGACAGAAAACGGTAAGATATTGTAAACAATTCACTAATGAGCATTTCAACGAAAGTCTTCAACGGTTTTCAGCCACGCTGGCTGAAAACCGTTGAAGACTGGAAATGCAACAACCCAGATAGTTATCTGAAAACAGAGTATTTTGCCCCGCTGCTCGAAAATTCTATGAAAGAAGTTGACGAGAAGGTAATCAAGAACGGTTTTGAAACGTGTGGCCTATATCCTTGGAACCCAGATAAGGTGGATTATTCGAAATGCCTAGCTAAAAAAAAACCACCAAACACAGTACTGAAAACCGATAATTCGGTCGTTGTGAGTAACGCACAAGCAAGGAAAACTGATTTTAAGAAGGTTGCCACTTTTCCTGTCATTCGTTCCGAGGCGGAAGGGATAATGAAGATGCTGGGAAAGGATCGCGTGGCTCGGTACAAACTCTCAGAACAGAGTTTTAGTTCTGATGATGATCACATTTTGCGCAATGTGTACAGAATGCTAAAGCCATTGGGATCTGGTGTGTATGGAGAAGAGGATGTTGGTTAGAACCGTTCTAGTGGTCAGAACAGTTTTGAAGAATTGGAAGATGATGTCCCAGACTATCAACAGCTGTGACCACCAACAACAGAGGAAGTTCCAGAAGAACCTTGCGGTAATCCTCCAGATTCTGATGATGCACTTATAACGACCGAACCATTGCTAGATTTGGACGATTTATTTCCGGATTTTTCAGATGCTCAATCTCCATCAGCACCAGAACCACTAACCAGTGAGGATCTAGAGGATACCCAGCATCCATCAACAAGTAAAATCACACCATCTAATCCAAAAAAAAAGTACCAGGAGGAGCACTCAGGGCACTCTCAGATCTCGTGAAATCACAAACCCCCGAAACTCCCCATCGAAAAGGAACTCACCGGTTCAAGCATCGAAGTCCTGTCGTGCTTACCTCTCGTCGAAGTCTAGAACACCATAGACTAATTACTGAACAGAAGGCTTTGGCAGAAGCTGAGAAACAGCGTGAGGCTGAGCTGAGGGCACAGAAAAAAGCCGAAATGGAAGCTGAAAAGAAAGCATAAGCTGAACTACGGAAGAACAAAATTAAAAAGATGAAACATTAAAGTTGAACAATTGTTAATTTTTTATTGCTACAAGACTACTACTAAGAAGAATTTGAAATTCAAGTCGATACGTCTTTGGCACTGTTTTTTTGTTAAATTTGTTGATTTAATATTTTTTTTTTAAATTTGTTGATTTAATATTATTTTGATATATGATAAAATTATCCATATTTCAGCATTTTCGGTTTAGAAAAGGGGAGGTTGTTATATAATCTCAAAAAGGATTACGCAAAGACAAACTACTCAGATTTTGAGTCTCTGTGAGTATTTTGAACCCTTATACCATTCCTCTCACCACGCCACCGCATGTTTTTTTTTAAATTGAAAATGAATCGTTCAATAGGTACGATTAATAGGTACGTTCAATAGGTATATATATATATATATATATATATATATATATATATATATATATATATATATATATATATATATATATATATATATATATATATATATATATATATATATATATATATATATATATATATATATATATATATATATATATTTATATATATGGCAGAGCTGTATGCCACCACGGGTCGGTAATTGGCGATTACCGAAGGCCACGGAAGTGCTCACTGCTAGCAAGCAGTCCCGGACCATCAACGGGAGCTAGCCTAGGTCGTGGCGAGATTCAGGCACTGGGCCGCTGAATTCTCGCAAAAGCCACACTGGCCGGAAGCAGCTCCGACGGAGCGAGTTGTGCCCAATTACGGCAACTGGTCGCATCACTATAGGATAAGAGTCGGATTTCGTTTTCGTACCATGATTTTGGGCTGGCACCTGCGCCGAGCTCCCTTAGTAATGTCGTGTGATAACGGCTTGAAACGGCGAGAGTACAACCGGTGCAGGGGTCTCCGTCCCGTAAAACCTGGTAGGCCTTCCAGTACGTTCCGAGTCCATTGCCTGGTGGGAACCCGGCAGGAGTAGGATCAGATGTCTTTTCCTGACTTGCGCCGGTCGGGGGTGTCATAGTTGCCTATGAGGCGCTATGGCAGCCGCCCCTAGCCATGGCCTCAATGCTCCGGCATAGACTACCTTGGGACCATTTAGGCGACTACTCCATTATGGATAAGGATAGCGGCTGGTAGGGGGACCCAATAAACAAAAATGCAGCAAAACAAAACTCTGGAGATGGGGGCAGATGGGTTGGAAAACCCATTTGCGCGAGGTGGCATCCAGCGGTCTCCGCCTAGAAAAGTGGAGACGGATGCAGTGAAGGTCGCCTGCGAAGACGGTAAAGGCAGTACGCCTGCCGGATCTACGCAAGACATCGCGGTGGCTGGTCCACAGCTATTAAAGGCGGTCGGAAGACAGCGGGACACGCTACCGAGGGTAGTGGCCCTGTCTGAGCAGCTCGATGCTATAATCGAGTTTGCGAAAAGTCGCAGCAATACAACGAAGTACTTGAAGCAGGCCCTCTACATGCTTCGGTCCTCCGTCGATGCTGCGAAAAAGGAGCATGCCGAGCTCGAAATGAAAGCTGCGGCTGCGGAGAAAGAGGAGACGAAGGTGACCGAGCTGGCGACGAAGTCGGTCCAAACGGACGCCAGCACGTTTGCGGCGGTTTGCGCGGCAGGACCAGCTGCCAAACGAACGCGACAGTCCCCGGGAGAGACGGCCCCCGGGGGCACCAAGAAGCGTTTAATCGCAAACAGCCCTCAGACCGGTGTAGGAGTGGCGCAAGCAACGCCCACGGTGGCAGCCAAGGAGCAGAAGGCTCCCGGTAACCCGTGGGTAACGGTTCCGGGAAGGAGTAGGAACCAAAAAGTGGTGGCCAAAAAACCGCACCCGGTTACAAATCCTGCGACGAAGAAAGTTAAAAATAAGGGCGACGCACTCATCCTTAAGACAGAAGAGTCAAAGTACTCGGAAGTCCTTAAGGCAATGAGAGGCGATGCGAAGCTCAAAGATCTGGGGGCAGATGTGCGTAGCATCCGCCGATCCCGCAAGGGAGAAATGATCGTCGAGCTCCGCAAGGAAGCCAGAAATAAGGGCCCAGCCTATCGGGCATTGGCCCAAGAGGCGCTTGGATATAGAGTGCAGGTTCGGGCACTCACGTCGCAGGTAACCTCACAACTTAAATACCTGGACGAAGTCACCGAGGCATGCGAAGTCGTGGATGCCCTCAAGGAGCAGTGCGAAGTGGTTGTGGCACCAGAGGCAGTTCGACTGCGCAAAGGCCCAGTAGGAACCCAGACCGCCACTGTCAGGCTTCCGTCAGTAGACGCAAACCAGGCGCTAAAGGTAGCGAGGCTCAAAGTGGGCTGGTCAATGTGCCCACTCAGCATCTACCAGCCGCCTGAGGTCTGCTTTCGATGCTTCGAGCAAGGACACAAGTCCTTTAGCTGCAAGGGGCCTGACAGGAGCTCCCTATGCAGGCGGTGCGGTGCTGCAGGCCACAAAAGCAAAGACTGCGGAGAGCCCCCGAAGTGCTTGGCGTGCGCCGGGAAGCGTGACGCAAAGCACATAATGGGAGGCCCGAGGTGCACGGCCGGTAAGCCGACTAGCAAGCCACGGGCGCGAGAGTGACACAGCTAAATTTGAACCACTGCTTCGCGGCTCAGCAACTGCTATACCAAGCAGTCACTGAGTCGTTGTCGGACATCGCCATAATCTCGGACCCCTACCGAATTCCTTCCGGAAACGGTAACTGGATTTCGGACGGGTCCGGTATGGCGGCAATATGGACGACGAGCAGGTTCCCGGTTCAAGAGATAGTGTCAACTTCAAACGAAGGATACGCGGTTGCCAAGGTGAACGGAGTGTACTGCAGCTGCTATGCTCCGCCTCGTTGGTCTACCGAGCAGTTCGCAAGGATGATTGACCGAGCCACCGTGGAGCTGATCGGTCTATCACCGTTGGTAGTGGCGGGCGACTTCAACGCATGGGCAACTGAGTGGGGAAGTCGACGCACAAACCAGAGAACACGAGGCGAGCAGAACTCGTAACCTGAGCGCTGATCAACTTGTTGCCATACTTTCGCGGGCGTGCGACGCCACTATGCCTAGGAACCGCCAGCCTAGGCATGGAAGGCCACCAGTCTACTGGTGGACCGACGCGATAGCGGACCTCCGCAGAACGTGTCTTCAAGCGAGAAGAAGGATTCAACGTGCGCGAACCGACGAAGAAAGGGAAGATTGTCGAGAGCAATAATAGCTAGTAAACGTGCGTGCTTCGAAAGACTGTGCCCTAGTGCCAACACTAACCCGTGGGGTAACGCCTATAGAATGGTGATGGCCAAGACTAAGGGTGCGATGGCGCCCGCAGAAAAATCACCAGCGATGCTTGAGCGGATCATAGAGGGACTCTTTCCACGCCACCAGCCAAATCCTTGGCCTCCGGCTGGCGAGTCACTTCACCGACGTTCCAGTATCTCAAACTCAGACCAGAGGTGGTCGGCCAGCCTGCCGAACACCCAATATATGAGAGACGGCGTTAGCCGTGCCGAGGCAGAGGAGGCGGAAACGGTTACGAATGAGGAACTCATCGCGATCGCCAACTCCCTGAAGGTGAGCAAGGCACCGGGATTGGATGGGATTCCGAAACTGGCTGTGAAGAAGGCCATCAAAGAGGCCCCCAGACTATTCCGGGAAGTCATGCAGAAGTGCCTGGATGACTGTACATTCCCAGAGAGATGGAAGCGACAGAAGCTGGTCTTATTGCCGAAGACAGGGAAACCACCTGGTGACCCGTCGGCATACAGACCGATATGTCTGCTCGATACGGCGGGTAAGGTGCTCGAGAAGGTTATTCTCAATAGACTGGTTAGGTACACCGAAAGTGCAAACGGTCTGTCGAGTAACCAGTTCGGCTTCCGAAAAGGCAAGTCTACGGTGGATGCTATTCTGTCCGTCACCAAAACAGCAGAGGTAGCACTCCAGCGTAAAAGATGGGGCATTCGCTATTGCGCAATCATCACGTTGGACGTGAAAAATGCGTTCAATAGTGTTAGCTGGGATTCCATAGCCCACTCGCTTCGGAAACTAGACATTCCGGTATCTTTGTACAGGATTCTGGGAAATTATTTCCAGAATCGTGTGCTAGTTTACAGCACAGACGAGGGTCAAAAATGTGTCCCAATTACCGCAGGGGTTCCACAAGGTTCCATCCTGGGCCCGGTACTGTGGAATATCATGTACGATGAAGTGCTGAAACTAAAGCTCCCCCAAGGGGTTGTGATCGTTGGGTTTGCGGACGACATCACACTTGAGGTCTACGGCGAGTCGATCGAGGAGGTTGAGTTGACGGCTTCGCACTCTATAAGCGTCGTCGAGGACTGGATGCGCTCCAAAAAACTGGAGCTTGCGCATCATAAGACGGAGATTTCAGTTGTCAATAACCGCAAGTCGAAGCAACAGGCGTTGATCAGTGTCGGGAATTGCACCATCGCCTCTAAGCGCTCCCTGGAGCTGCTGGGGGTGATGATTGATGACAAGCTCGCCTTCGGGAGCCATGTCGAATATGCCTGTAAGAGGGCTTCAATGGCTATTGCAGCATTATCTCGCATGATGTCCAATAGCTCAGCAGTGTACGGCAGCAAGCGGAAACTTCTAGCTAGCGTGACTTCGTCCATACTGAGATACGGCGGGCCAGTGTGGTCCAAAGCACTAGGTACTAGTAAACATCGGGGTAAGTTGGAAAGTACCTACAGGCTCATGTGCCTGAGGGTTGCGAGCGCGTATCGAACTGTGTCATACGACGCAATCTGCGCCCTGTCCGGCATGATGCCTATCAGCATAGCCATTAAGGAGGACGTAGAATGCTTCGATCAACGTGACACAAGGGGCATACGAGGTACCAGAAGATCATTCTCGATGATCAGATGGCAGCAGGAGTGGTCCAATTCCGTGAAGGGTAGATGGACGCATCGACTTATTCCGGATGTATCCGGATGGGTCGGGAGGCGCCATGGAGAAGTGAACTTCCATCTGACACAGATTCTGTCAGGCCATGGTTGCTTTAGGCAGTATCTACACAGATTCGGGCATGCGGGGTCCCCCATGTGTCCCGAGTGCGCGGATGCGGAAGAGACTGCTGGGCATGTCTTCTTCGTGTGCCCTCGTTTTGTGCATGCGCGGAGCGACATGATGGTAGTGAGCGGGCCAGACACCACTCCGGACAACCTAGTTCGGAGGATGTGTAAAGACCCAAACATTTGGAGGGCGGTTTGTACAGCCGCCTCTCAAATAGTTTTAAAATTGCAAAACAGGCGACAGGTTGACCACCGACACGCCAGTGTTAGCTAACGGCCAGTCTCCAGGTTAGTTAGCTAAGTTAGCAAAAAGACCTAAAGAACCAAGAGGGTGCACAGAGCACAAAAGCCGCTCCCGAAGCAAGTGGGTCCGGTCACTGATTCAAACCAACCCCACACTCCCTGAGGTTGGTCACCTCAGGGGTTTGGATGCAAATTTCCCCTTCACCTGAAACAAAAAAAAAATAAAATAAAATATATATATATATATATATATATATATATATATATATATATATATATATATATATATATATTTATATATATATATATATATATATATATATATATATATATATATATATATATATATATATATATATATATATATATATATATATATATATATATATATATATATATATATATATATATATATATATATATATATATATATATATATATATATATATATATATATATATATATATATATATATATATACTAGGCTGTCCCAAAAAAAATCGATGTTGAAAAAGTCAAGGTATAATATATATATAGTTATATATATATAGTTATATAGTTATATATTTATATATATATATATATATATATATATATATATATATATATATATATATATATATATATATATATATATTATAAAATATAAATATATATATATATATATATATCTATATATATATATATATATATATATATATATATATATATATATATATATATATATATATATATATATATATATATATATATTATATATATATACATATATTATGGTGTCCCAAAATAAATCGATGTTGAAAAAGTCAAGGTGCTCAACCCTAAATTTAAAGATAATGTTATTTAGAGCATTTTTGTAGAACATTTCGATTTTCTAAATATTGTTTTCAGGTTGCCCAAACGTGATTTATGAAAAAATGTCTTTTTTAAGCTACAAACCCACTCTTTTGCACTTTTTTTTAATTCTGTTCGGTTCCCAAATTTTTCCATATATGTTTTTATTTTTATGGGGTTGTTTTTGAATATTTTGCATGGTTCAGTTCAGCATTGCATTCAGTTTTCGGCTCCCAGAGCCCATTAAACATCATAAAAAATATATTTTTTTTTCTAATAATTTTTAGATAAAGCCCTTAAAAACACAAAAAAAATTTTTAATCAAGAACTAAAATTCTCATTGCATAGCGGGATTTACGACGAAAATTTACATGAAAAAGATATTTGATATCTTATCGCGGAACTGAGATATTGGCATTTTTCTATGTGATGGAAAACTATGCATTTTAACAAATATGTTAAATAACTGTTTTATTTTGGGAGATAAAAAATAACATTGTTTAGAAAACAAATGCAATTTGAGATGGCTGATAACTTAGTAGAAGGTTTAAAAATTCGGAAAAATCCACGAAAAAAGTTAAAACGAAAATTGTGATTTTTAGTGCCTTCTAATAGAAAACTCAATATTGCTCGTAATATGTAAGAGATAGAAACATGATGTCTTCGGTAAAGTTTCTTGTTTTCAGATAACCTAAAACTTTGTCCAAGATTCCTTGCGTCTATCTTATTCTGATTAAGAAGTAAATTTTTTATCTCACTCATTGGTGGATTAATCACCCATCTTTGTACATTAAAAGATGCATTTTTGAATATCCTGAAACTTTTCCGAACATGCCTTATGGCTATAATCAACATTTGAAACACTATTTTGGAAATTTTACGCACAAACGGCAAAACAAAACACTGTGCAATGGAGATTTTGAGCGTTAGTGGCATTTTTGAGAAAATGCATAGTTTTCCATCACATGTAAAAACGCCAATATGTCAGCCCCCCGATAAGATATCAAGGATCTTTGTTCATGTAAATTTTCGTCTTGAATTCCGCTTAGCGATAAAAATTTCAGTTCTTGATCAAACATTTTTGTTATATGTGTTTTGAAAGGTTTTATCTGAAAACTATAAGAAAAATTCCCTTTTTTGTGATGTTCAATAGGCTCTGTAAGTCAAATAATTGAATGTGATGCTGAACCAAACCATGCAAAATATTCAAAAACAATCCCACAAAAAAAATATATGGAAAAACTTAGGAATCGAACTGATTTGAAAAAAGTGCAGAAGAGTGGTTTTGTAGCTTGAAAAAGCCATTTTTTCATAAATCACGTTTGGGCAACCTGAAAACGATTTTTTAGAAAGTCGAAATGTTCTGCAAAAATGCTATAAATAACATTATCTTTAAATTTAGGGCTGAGCACCTTGACTTTTTCAACATCGATTTTTTTTGGGACAGCCTAGTATATATATATATATATATATATATATATATATATATATATATATATATATATATATATATATATATATATATATATATATATATATATATATATATATATATATATATATATATATATATATATATATATATATATATATATATATATATATATATATATATATATATATATATATATATATATATATATATATATATATATATATATATATATATATATATATATATATATATATATATATATATATATATATATATATATATATATATATATATATATATATATATATATATATATATTATATATATATATATATATATATATATATATATATATATATTTTTTTTTTTTTTTGTTTCAGGTGGAGGGGAAATTTGCATCCAAACCCCTGAGGTGACCAACCTCAGGGAGTGTGGGGTTGGTTTGAATCAGTGACCGGACCCACTAAAACCCCTCCAGTCTCCAGCCCATAATACTCCCC
>NC_073696.1:146752939-146815439 GCF_029784165.1 Wyeomyia smithii | reverse complement strand
GACTCTGACCATTATCTCGTTGTTTGTAAGATCCGCGCACGGTTGTCGAACGTGCTGAAATCTCGCACAGGGAGGACGACGCGTTTCAACATTCAGCGGTTGAAAGCTGATGGCGTGGCAGCAGAGTACGCAAGAGAGCTGGATTAACGGATCGCAGAACAGCAGGAGGAAGGAGTGGAAGACATAAATGGGCTGTGGAGCAGTATTTACGGCGCCATCGAAACGACTGCGAGAGAGGTGGTAGGTACGACGCGTGGAAGACAGCCTAACGGCTGGTTCGATGCCGAGTGCCAGAGAGCGACAGATGAGAAGAACCGTGCCAGGAGCCGCATGCTCACTGCGGCTACGCGTCAGAACAGAGAGAGGTACAGGGTGGCAAGAGCTGCTGAAAATAGAACCCACCGTCGGAAGAAGCGCGAGTACGAGGAGCAGGTGCTCGCCAGCGCAGAGGACAGCTCAAAACGACGTGCGGAGATTCTATAGAACTGTCAGCAGAGTCAGAAGCAGGAATTTCCCGGTGCCGGTTATGTGTAATGACAAGGACGGCAACCTGCTTACTGATAAACCGACGGTTGCAGTCAGGTGGAAGGAGCATTTTCAGGCGCTACTGAACGGTGAGGAGCCGGATGAGCAGAGCAGGAACAGGATGACGATTATGAGTGACGAACAAGCTGTGAAGCCACCAACACAGGAGGAGGTGAAAAAGGCGATTAGTGAGCTGAAAAACGGCAAGGCCGCTGGGAAGGACGGTATCCCGGCCGAACTTCTTAAAGCGGGAAGCGAGCGGCTGTACTATGCGATCCACCAGATAATACTAAGGATCTGGGTGGATGAACAAATGCCGAACGACTGGTTGGAAGGCTTTAGTTGGAAGGCCCTATCTATAAGATGGCCCATCGATTGGATTGTGGCAACTATCGAGGGATAACGTTGCTCAACTCCGTATATAAATTGCTCTCCCGTATCCTGTTCTTCAGATTGAGACCGTTAACGGAATCCTTTGTTGGCGAATACCAGGCTGGTTTTCGACAAGGGCGTTCCACGACGGATCAAATCTTCACGCTGCGACAGATCCTCGATAAGTTCCGGGAGTACAACTTACCGACTCACCATCTGTTTGTGGACTTCAGGGCGGCATACGACTCAGTGAAAAGAAACGAGCTGTGGCAGATCATGCTGGAACACGGTTTCCCTACGAAACTAATAAAGCTGAGTCGTATGACACTGGAGGGATCAAAATCGTATATATATATATATATATATATATATATATATATATATATATATATATATATATATATATATATATATATATATATATATATATATATATATATATATATATATATATATATATATATATATATATATATATATATATATATATATATATAAATATATATATATATATATATATATATATATATATATATATATATATATATATATATATATATATATATATATATATATATATATATATATATATATATAAATATATATTTATATATATATATATATATATATATATATATATATATATATATATATTTATATATATTAGGGCGGTTCGATTTGTAGGGGATCAAAAAATCGCTTAGGCACATATGATTTTCGGATTCTAGGGATCAAAATAAGATACTTTGCTCAAAAAACCATACCTCTAAAATGAATTCTGATGTCCCTTGTACTAACGTGTAGGTCAAATTTCAAAAAATCCTGTTTTGACCCATTTAGAGTGCCCCAATCGAGTCCAAATGTATGACCGACCCCCACTAACTTTGGAGGGCCGACCCACCCATGCTAGTGTTAGGCCCCTGCGACCCCCCTAGGGGGTCTCCAATACAAAAATATCAAAAAATATCAAGAAATCACCATTTTTGGCACTTCATATGACAAAAATCAGTGAAATGGCTATTATTTTTCCGCACAAATGAAGTTTCTAGGAAAAAAATGTTTTTTTTAGTTTACAATGAACCCGCAAGATGAAATAGCAACAACATCATCAGCTATCGAAAACCCAATGAGTCATATACCCAAGCATGATGTTGCTGTTTTTGGTGTGTCTTCTGATTTGAATGATATTTATTTACCAACCGATCTGGATATCTTGAGATATTATTTTTACTTAAGCGAACGTGCAAAACAGAACAAAAAAAGTTTTCTTATAAACAATTCTCTAATCACGTAACAGATAGGTTGGTTGGAATTTGGGAAAAACTTGGTATGGAAATAATTTCAAAAAAATATGTTGTTGTTAAATTGAATAGGTTGGTTGACAAATACCAAGCCGAAATTAAGAAGACGAATAGAGACCTATTAGTGTTTACCGGTACTCTGAACGAAATTTTTTATATTGGAGCATGTGAATGCGATTTGACGGCAGCTCATTGTAACTGCGGTTTGGTTCCAGAACGCCTCAAAGAGTTTATGCACGATCAACATAAACAGAGAAGACTAACAATTGATTTCTGATGGAAATTGAAGAGCAAGGTCGTCATCAATGCCAACAATGCCAACATACGAAGATCCCGATGATACAACATACGTAGACGTACCGATGACGGTTAATGAAGATGTTATGAATAGAAGCACAAGTTCACAATACACAGAAAGATACGATTGTTTTAACTTTGCCTTGATGTGTGACAGATTTGGTGTGTCTGATAGAGTAGCGTCAGCATTGGCAACCAGTCTTTTCAAAGATTTTGAAATGAAAGATCAGCATGGCGAACCTCTCATCATGGATAAATCGAAAGTTCGTAGAGAAAGAGAGAAATGCAGACGAATAGTGCTCCGCAAAAGGTTTGATGATTCCAGTTTAATAGCGTTTTCATTCGACGGCAGAAAAGATGATACTTATACGAGGGAAAAAATTGATGGTAAGTATCATAGTAGGATGGTAAAAGAACCTCACCTTGTTATTTTGAGAGAACCGAATTCTCGATTGATTGGTTACACAAGACTGGTAGAGGAAAGTGCTGAATACAAAACAACAAAATTGAATGAATTTTTCAACGATAAAAACATATCTCTGGATGCATTGATTGGCATATGCACTGACGGTGAGCCAACAAACACTGACACACACGGTGGAATTATACGAAGATTCGAATTGCTGCTAAAAAGACAATTGCATTGGTTTGTTTGCCTTCTACACTTCAACGAACTTCCGTTTCGACATTTGTTTGGTGTTTTGGATAAATCATCCACCACTGGACCAACATCAACAACCGGGAAACTAAGCAAGCAAATTGAAAATTCTGAAGCTCTTCCGGTAAGTCATTGCTATCACTCATTTATTATAATTTTCTAACATTTTGAATGGTGAAATCATAATAAATTTATTTAATTATTATATATTTTTAAGTGGTGAGCGACATTCAGAGAATTGCGTTGGAAAATATGCCTCCTGTTGCAGAACAGCACGAATATTCCACCAATTCGCAGTACTTATACGACATGGCACATGCAATTTCTAATGGCGTGGTTTCTGTGGATCTGGCTAACATAAAACCAGGGAAAATTGTACATTCTCGCTGGCTCACCAAGGCCGCTAGATTATTACGATTACATGTGACAATGAAAAAACCACCTAAAAATTTAAGAATTCTGGTTGAATTTATAATTAAGGTTTATGTGCCAATGTATTTTTATATCAAGTATTACTAGCTCTGTCGTGTACGGTAGTGTATTATTTTTCAAGTACATTACTTGGGCACAATTTCTGGAGCCAAATTTACGCACTGTTGTCAATCATGTAATTAAAAATAATCCATATTTTGCACATTCGGAAAATATCTTGCTATCAATGTTGTTTGATGATAGGAAAGAGGTGCGCGACTCTGCTATCAAGAAAATTTTACGATATCGAGACAATGTTGAAGACCCATCGGAACTTAGAGAATATAAAAAACCAGATATAAACTTCCATTGCTTCGATTACACGAAAATGATCGATTTGACTGATAAAAATAACGTATTTGAACCACCATTCACGCGAATCATTCCGTATGAAACATTGATAGCATATTTAAATGAAGATGATTCACCATTTACTGATCCGCATATTCCATTACATATACAAGGAACGGAACAACACGTTCAACTGCTAGCTAGCGTTTCCAAACGAGTAATATCGGAAAATGTAGAGGCTGTTATGGAGGCGACATTAGAGAGCCGTGCGAAATTGCCCAGTGTTGAAACCAAAAAAGACTTCAAACAATAATTTTTTAGTTTCTTTCCTATGTTCTGATCGAATAAATTTTTAAAGAGAAAACAAAAATCTAAAAAACAAAAAAAAAAACATTTTTTTTTCTAGAAACTTCATTTGTGCGGAGAAATAATAGCCATTTCACTGATTTTTGTCATATAAAGTGCCAAAAATGGTGATTTTTTGATATTTTTTTATATTTTTGTATGGGAGACCCCCTAGGGGGTCCCAGGGGGGTAACACTAGCATGGGTGGGTCAGCCCTCCAAAGTTAGTGGGGGTCGGTCATACATTTGGACTCGATTGGGTCACTCTAAACGGGTCAAAACAGGATTTTTTGAAATTTGACCTTTTGGGTACCTACACGTTAGTACAAGGGACATCAGAATTCATTTTAGAGGTATGGTTTCTTGAGAAAAGTATCTTATTTTGATCCCTAAAATCCGAAAATCATATGTGCCTAAGCGATTTTTAAATCGACCCACCCTAATATATATATGCATATATATATATATATATATATATATATATATATATATATATATATATATATATATATATATATATATATATATATATATATATATATATATATATATATATATATATATATATATATATATATATATATTTATATATATATATATATATATATATATATATATCTATATATATATATATATATATATATATATATATATATATATATATATATATATATATATATATATATATATATATATATATATATATATATATATATATATATATATATATATATATATATATATATATATAAAAGTTAAGTTCGAAACCACCGAAACTCCAACAGTTGACAACAGGCCCGTCCCAGTTCAACGCATAGGCACCTGCACGGAAACATCGAAATCAGCAATACCGGTACCAGGTAGCAACGGACGCACAGCAACATCGCTCATCGGAATCGGCGCGGACAACGTCACCAACGGCTCATCGATAGCTGGTGCGAGATCAGCAGTTTTAGGGACAAAGCCAGGCCAATTGTATATTCGGAGTTGACAATAAATTCATTCGCAGTAAGACTTTCAAATAGTTCAGTTCTAGTTTTAATTTTTTTAAAAGCACCTTTAAACTTCATGCAAACTTAAGTGGCGCAGTCGGCGCGGATGTGATAAGTGTTTTCGATCGTGCATCCACGAACGAATATCGTGTGACTAGTGTCGAAAGCCTGTTCTATCCGCAGAACCTAAGTGAATTTGAAATTAGTTGTAATTTAAAAATCATAGTTGTAAAGACGAACGAATATCGTCAATTTAAACATCTAAGGCAAATCAATTTTAGAACGATAAATAATAGTATTATCAAATATAAGTGAATATTGCAAAAAGAAAAATTTTGAACTAAGTGTAGTGATAAAATATTTTGTAGAAAATAGTGTAATAAAAACATCAGCTGAGACCAACGAACGTCTTAAGAAAATACGGTGAGTAACCTTTTACAAATCATCCCAATTTTAGAAAATCGTCAAATATTTGCAATTGCATCTTAGTGATAGTGTAAGTGATACATTTGGTGTTTTATATAAAAATATTTTATGATTAGAGAGAACAAATTTGACAAAAATCGAGATAAGTCGCAAGTACATTTAGAACAATTTCAGCAAGAGCTAGATGCACTTACTAGCAAACTGCACGAAAAAGACAATTAACTTTCTCAGTTGGCCCAACAGAGCCAGGGACAAGTTGCCGCGATGCAGATGCAGTTGAATCAAGTGCTTAAGAAGCTCGACGAAAAAGAGCGTGTGATCGCTCAGCTTCAAAACCAAGTGGTTGGCGGGTCACATGAAAGCACCCCGGTCACAAACGATATATTTTCTCAAGGAAGAGTGCCAGATATAATTAAAGGCCTCCCACAATACTCAGGTACGAAACGGAACAGATATTTTCGAATTATGGCTTCAAAAAATTAGAAATAAAATAGTTGGAGAAGCCGGCGATATGCTCGCTTCTAATGGAATACCATTAGAATGGAATGCGATAAAATCGCAATTAACACTGCTATATGGAGATAAGAGAGAATTGTCAACTCTCTTACAAAAATTATTTGTTTCAAGACAGAACCGATCTTCTGTCAATGAATTTTACTCTTAGATCAGAGATTGCTTCACTGGAATTTCCACAAACATACAGAACAGTGAAGAATGGGAGAGGCCAGCCGAACTGGTTAGATTCGTTGATAAATTATGCCTCGAAAAATTCGTTGATGGGTTAATAGAGCCTTATGCCACCCATGTAAGTTTATAACAGGAGTGTACGATGTAGGCAGATACCAACCAAAACCAACGTTACCTCCAAGAGATAATCCACCACCCAATAATATTACCTTTACAATTACCGAACTAAAAATTCCCACCTTTATTTTCCCGACAACCTCCTCCACAATTCTAATATCCACAACAACAACCCATACAGTTCCAACGCCCACAACAACCAACCAAACAGTTCCATCCCACGAACAATAAGCCTCAAACTCCATTTCAACCCTATAGATAATTTAATCATCAACCAAACCGTCAACCATACACCCAACTGAACAATTATTCACAATTCAAACCTAATTCCCGTCCAAATTTCCAACCCTACACATCACCACAAAACCCGCAAAACTTCATATGGAAGACGTACCTTACGATTACGAAACCTCGTACGAAATAGACAACAACTATTGTACACAGCACATTTTACCAGAACAAGTGGAACAAACCTACGACGAGACAGAAAACATTCAAAACAATCAACCCGCCGAAAATACAGATACCACACATGAGCAAACCAATCCGGATATAGATGATTTAAATTTTCAGCTTGCGATCGCACCTCCAGTAACCACCTAAATAATTTAATCCCTTATGTAACCCTAAAGACTAGCAAAGGTGATTTAAAATTTTTTATTGACTCGGGCAGCAATCGGAATTATATTTCAGATAAACACGTTAATTTACAAAACTGCAGGTTCATTATTCCCACTACCGTAAGTAACGTACGTGGTTCTCATACTGTGAACCAGTATGTAGAATTTATTCCTTTCCCATCCATCTCGAATACTCAAAAACAAACCTACCTAATTTTTGATTTTCACCCATTCTTTGACGGTCTTATAGGATATCAGTCACTAAAAAACCTCAGAGCAGACATAATCACATCCAACAACGAATTAAAATTACCTCATGGTAAAATACAAATGAAACGAAAATACCCCGAAAAAAAAACTTTTACTTAAATGCACACGAATCTAAAATTGCTGACATTACTACACATGAAGATGGAGATTTTTATATAGAAATCGATTTGGAAGTCATTTCAAATGTAATTCTACATTCCGGACTGTATAAAGCAAAACACGGAGTTGCAAAAGTCTTATTCACAAATTATTAGAATTTAAAGCAGATTTTCTGAGACCCGAAATAAACAATTTTGAAACAGGCATTCCGGAAGACAAACCATACGTCAAAGAAGCTCTACGCAAACAACTTCGAATCGATCATCTAAACGATGACGAGAAAAAGAGACTATTGAAAGTTATCTCCCGATACAAGGACACTTTTTTCTTTGAACACAGTATCACAACGAAAGATGAAATGCCCGTTAATGTTAAGTCGTACCGTTATCCTTTTTGCCATAAGGACGAAGTAAAACGACAAATTTCCAAACTTCTAGACCAAGGAATTATCCGCAGCTCGAGTAGCCCTTGGACATCGCCAGTGTGGATAGTTCCGGAAAAATTAGACGCCTCCGGGAAAAACAAATGGCGGTTAGTAATTGATTACCGCAAATTGAATGAGAAAACGATAGACGATCGTTATCCCATTCCTAACATTACGGATATTTTAGACAAGCTAGGACGTTGCATGTATTTCACAACCCTAGACCTTGCATCCGGATTCCATCAAGTCGAAGTCGACGAGAAGGACATCCCAAAGACCGCTTTTAGTGTCGAAAATGGACACTACGAATTTTAAGAATGCCGTTTGGATTAAAAAACGCGCCTTCAACGTTCCAACGAGTAATGGACAATGTTTTGAAGGAACATATAGGTGTCACCTGCTTAGTTTACATGGATGACATCATTGTATTTTCAACCAGTCTAACCCAACACCTAGACAATTTGGGTAAAATTTTCAATACCTTACAGAAACACAACTTAAAAATTCAACTGGATAAAAGTGAATTCCTACAAAAGGAAGTCGCGTTCCTCGGGCATATTGTTACACCCGACGGAGTAAAACCCAATCCAGAAAAAATAAAATTCATTCAAAACTTGCCTTTACCAAGTAAAGAAAAGGAATTACGCGGATTCCTTGGAATTCTTGGTTATTATAGGAAATTTATAAGAGATTTTGCCAAAATAGCAAAGCCTCTTACTAACGCATTGAGGAAGGGAGAAGAATTATCCCACTCAAGAGAATTTATTGATGCTTTTAATCGATGTAAGAATATTTTAACTGGAAACAACATTCTGCAATACCCCGATTTCACAAAGCAATTTATACTAACTACAGATGCCTCCAATTTCGCAATAGGCGCTGTACTTTCACAAGGCAACATTGGAAGCGATAAGCCAATAGCCTTCGCTTCCAGAACATTGAACAAGTCGGAAGAAAAATATTCCGTCATTGAAAAAAAGCTTCTCGCAGTAGTATGGGCCAGCAAGTATTTTCGCCCATACCTCTACGGAAGAAAATTTATTCTTTATACCGATCACAAACCTTTGATATATGGCTTAAATTTAAAAGACACGAATAACAGACTAGTTCATTGGCGTCTTTCACTAGGCGAATTCGATCATGAGATTCGTTACCGACTAGGCAAGCAAAATGTTGTAGCTGACAGCTTGCCACGAGTCAGAAACGAACTCAATGTTAACGAGAGTTCGTCATCTGATGATGCAACTGTGCATTCAGAAGATACAGACGACTCTGAGTTTATTAGTTGTGCCGAACACCCTTTAAATGTATTCAGCAACCAAATTGTTCTAAAAATTGGACCGGACGAACCGGATAATTACGAACAGATTTTTCCGAGAGTATACCGAAGAACAATCACCAGGCTTGTTTTCGGTGTACCAATAATTTTTCGCATTTTCAAAGAATACATGGATCTAAAACGGACCAACTGTATCTTTTGTCCCGAACAGTTAATGGGTATAACTACCTATAAAAATCACTTCAATAGAGCGAAAACTTTTAAAATATTTATCACACAAATATGCTGATCGATCTCAGAACGCCCAAGGAGCAAAATCTGATTATTGAACAAATGCACGACCGTTCACACAGAGGTGTCTGGGAGATCTCAAGAAAGAATCTGGGAATCTCAAGAAGGTTCTACTTTCCAAAGCTAAAAACAACGATCCAAAAGTACATAAAATTATGCGCAACATGTCAGCAGAACAAGTACGATAGACACCCGTACAAAATAACATTAGGTTCAACACCAAACCCAAATAGACCCCTAGACATATTTCACATAAATATCTTCATTGCCGAAAAGGTAACATTTTTATCAGCCCTAGATAAATTCTCAAGATTCGGTACATCAATACACATCAAATCACGAAACATTTCAGATATAAGAGAAGGTTTCACCAAATTCTTCAAAATCTTTGGAACACCCCGTCAAATAGTGAGCGATAATGAACCAGCCCTACGGTCGATAGAAATAAGAGGACTTCTTCATTACCTAAATGTCGAAATTTTTTTTACGCCTCCAAACCATAGCTAAAGTAATGGAACAGTCGAAAGATTTCACTCTACTATAGCAAAAATCTTCCGCTGTATCCAAGCAAACTATGAAGGAATGAGCATCAAGGAAATCGTCAACATAGCATGCACACAGTACAATAATAGCATACACTCTATGATAAAAATTAAACCCAGAGAAGCCTTTTTTGGCCTTAAAGACGAAGAATAGAGACCGCTCGACATTGACCTTATCCTTCAAAATCGAAACAAAGTTTACGATGAAGTCATTTTGGCTCATGACAAATCGAAAAAAACAAAATCTAGAGTACCATAACAAAACCAGAGAGCAAGCACCAGATCTCGCAGCAAACCAAATTGTATACAAACAGCGGCAAGGTATCAAGAAGAAAACCAAAGCTAAATACGTACCAGTAACAGTTACAGAAAATAACGGTCGAACATTAAAAGACGACTCTGGCAAAGAAATACACAAGGATAATGTCAAGCGTGTCTAACCTCTGTCTGATACTCTATAACTATAATTAAAACAATACTAACACTATTTCATTTTTAGGAACAAATACAACGTGAGGAAATGGAACCACCCACGGACACTTCTTGTTTTCTATCATAACATTTTACCATTTCATTCTAGGAACAAATATTAAGCGGAGAAAAATGGAACCATCCTTCCGGACGCTTTTGATTCCCATCATAGCACTCACCATCTCCATCCTATCATCCATTCATACACATCCCACCATCCCAATACACGACATTACTAACAACGCAGGAGCGTTGATCCTTCAAAGGGGGGAAAGAAGAATAATTGACGGACATGATAGACTATTGCATGTGATAGATTTTGCCCAATTCGAAATATCCTTGACATTAATTGAAAACATTGTAAACAAAATTAAAAACACACCAACAGATTTTTCAGAAATTATTCAACTCAAGCTTAAAGAAATCAAATTTATTTTCGATACTTTGATCAGCACACCAAGTAGATATAGACGAGCTATAGATTTCAAGCACAATCAAATTTATAACAGGCAATTTAGACTCAGAAGACTTGAAGATAATCAATTCAGAAACGGTACTTAGAAATAACGGTAATGTTTTAGTGAAACAAAATAGTAAGCAAATAAAAATGAATTCAAAATTTGAGAATAGATTATAAATAACCAGATCAGAGAGCACAAAAATATTTCGAATGAAATCGCCGAACTGGAAAATGTACTTATATCTGGAAATCAAAAATTCATACTTGTATTGCAATTAGACTCATTTTTAGAAAATTTAAAATCAATAGAATATGCCGTTATGCTAGCGACAGTGAACATTATAAACAATTTAATCTTAACACCTAGAGAGCTAGAAACTATCATTCAGGAAATCTTAAAGCAGGGCTTAGAAATCAAACACGTAGACGAAGCAAGCAGCTATCTAACAACAGACAACAGTACTCCGCCGATAACTCATCATATGCGTTAACATCCCCAGGCTCACCCAAACAGTTTACAGAAGAACTACATGGTATATAAATATATATATATATATATATATATATATATATATATATATATATATATATATATATATATATATATATATATATATATATATATATATATATATATATATATATATATATATATATATATATATATATATATATATATATATATATATATATATATATATATATATATATATGTGCACTCGCAGCATGTTTTACTTCAAGACATTAGTTTTAAAAACATTCTAACAGCAGAACGTAAAACTGTTTGATAAGGGAGGTGGTTACGAACTTTCTAAAAACCTAAATTAATCCACCTAGCGGTCAGACTCAGCCTTTCTCATTCAAACTTTTTATTTGTGAAAATAGATTTATAATCCGTTTGCAGAAGAAATCAATAGGGACTTATGGGGCAATGAACCTTCCATATGACACTGATTTTATGAGAATCGGTCAGCCATCTCTGAGAAACATGAGTGAGATTAAATAGTCTCTAGAACACGTTTCTTTCCATAACTTTTGAACCACATGTTCAATCTTTATAAAAATCGAAAGTTAAGGTTTATTTTAGGTAGCCCGTTCATTTAAAAAAAAATTTTGTTCAAATCGGTTGTGTAGTTTCTGAGATATTGATGTTTCGTGATTTTTACATTTTGATACATAACCTCTAAACTAGAAATCAGATTACAATAAAATTCAATAGGGTCTTATGTGGCAACTAGACCTTTCATTTTCAATTATTTACATTGAAATCGGTTCAGCCATTTTTGAGAAAATCGACTACAGAAAATGCTCAGCTCGTCAAACTGAGTTGAGTGATATACGACATTTGGCCCTTTTGAAAAAGTGAAACGATTGAAATGACTAAAAAAAAGTGAATTGCGGGGGCCTAGTGTGGTTGGTAACGTCTCCGCCAACCACGCCGACGCCTGGGTTCGAATCCCACCGCCGACATAGGTGTCGATGGTTGTGAGGTGGCGTGATCCACTCACAACCAACCCAACTGGTCAAGATTCAATCCTAGCCGACACCGGGAGATTTTCTGAGGCGAAAAATCTCTGGGATCACGCCTTCCATCGCATGAGGAAGTAAAGCCGTTGGCGCCGGTCCGTTAAAAAACGGGTCGTGAGTTAGGGTCCTGGGTGTGGAGTCGTCTCCCTGAGCGTCGGTGATTGGCAACAACAGTGGCGGAACTAGACCGACGGAAAATAAGCGAGAATAAAAAAAAATAAAAAAAAGTGAAATGATAGCAATAACTTTTAATTTCAACTTCAATACCGAGCAAGGCCGCAAACATTGAAAGAGTACAATATCAAATAAAAATGATGTTGAGGCCACATATTTTGATCGTAGCTATAGTTTTAAAAAGTCTGCGGGTTACGTTTCTTTCTATAACTTCAAAACCACATGTTCAAACATTATGAAATTCATTGTTTAAGGGTTCAAAAGCTCATTAATTTGAATCTCTGCCATCTCTGAGAGAAATGAGTGAGTTTGAACAACCTCAGCATAACTTGTCGTTACATAACTTTTGAACCATATGTTCAATCATGAAGAAATATAAAAGTTAAGGGTTCTGGAGACAGCCCGATCATTTGAAACCAGTTTTATTGAAATCGGTTATGTGGTTTCTCAGATATAGATGTTTCGTGATTTTTACATTTTGATACATAACCTCTAAACTAAAAATCCGATTACAATGAAATTCAATAGCAACCTATGGCGCAACTAGACCTTTCATTTGCAATTAATTTTATGAAAATCGGTCCAGCCATCTATGAGAAAAGTGAGTGAGAAAAAAAGTTGCACATACACACACACACACACACATACACACATACACACGTACATACATACATACAGAAAATGCTCAGTTCGTCGAAAGAGGTCGAGTGGTATATGACATTCGGCCATTGGGACCACTTTTATACCTTTGGTTTTTCCAGTGATTGCTATACCTTTCTAGGAGAAAGGCAAAAAGCTTCACCTTCAAGACATCAAAATAGTCTAAGCTCATGGAAGCAAACATTAGTTTGACCTATTGGGACGGGGAGATTCTGTAATTTTTTTTTTGCCACTGCTATGCAGAATATCATAGCAGGCAGTTGGTGTCTACTCATGAAGTCTGTGCCGGGAGTGCTCACATGTAATTGGTACATTGTTCGTGAAAATTCGACCTTGAATACTTTTATTCAATTTTCACTGTTTAACAATGAAGCGATAATGATAACTGAAGAATTACAAAGTTGTCCTTCATTTTATCAATCCAACGACATATTGATCATTATGATCCATCATGTGGCTACATCAGTATCCCCGTTTGAAATCTTTCATTCCAACGTTACACCTTGGTTAAAGTTTTCGCAGAATGTATCTCAATATAGTGCGGTTGGACGTAGTCCTACGTCAAAAAGTTCGTGCGTTTTGCCTTACGGAACCTTAGATGCAATGGTGATCAACTACCTGCCTATCAAGAATTACTGACATAGTATTTTTCACCAATGTATTAGCAGGAAGGACTGATAGCCGAACCCTTTCAGCTCAAATACATCGTAATAGCAATACGGTTACGTTAGGAAATCCAAGAGTATTTAACCCTCCGCAACGAGCTCGGAATTATTCACAACATGAACCTACATGCCATTTAATGAGATCATTTAATGAACTACAGAATATTGTTAACATCGACATGTCGCCTGCAATCTTAAAACCTTAATTAATTCACCCAGCGGGCAGACTCGGCTTTTCTCATTCAAACTTATTATTTGTCAAAATAGATAAACATTAATGCTTAAATACAATAAAGATATATTCACTCTTTGGGTTTTAAAATATTGATGTTGTAATTGAAGTATAATATATGAAATTTGACGTAATGTTAGTGCTTGATAAATAGCGAAATAAAAGAAATGACTCTTAACTTAATGTATCGAACAATTTAATCACGAGCGATACCGGGAACGTTCAAATAGTACGATACCACATTTATATCATGTTGATGCCATATATATTGATCAAAGCAGGTATAGTTTTGAGAGCCAGTTCGCGGAGACCGCAACTAGGTCTTGTTTCGAGGTTCTCCGATTGGACTGAAACCTTCAGGGTTTGTTTATCTATATCATAGTACAATGTTTTGTATAATATCTGATTTTTTGAAAAGGGGGAAGTGGGGTAAAAAACGCGTCAAAAATTGATGTCCAAAAACCGCTAAAAACGTAAAATTGTTATAACTTCGTGTAAACTAAATCGATTTTCATGAAAATTGGCATGTTTATTCTACTCTATAAAGGGAACAAAATGAAGGTTATAGGAAGTTGCTATTGAGAATACATGATGAGATATTCGTATTTTTCTGAAAAATGAAGGTGATTTTCATAGCAGTTTTTCTCTTGCCAACAGATCTAGGATAAAAAACCAAAAAATACGTTTTGTAGTGCAACTCAAGAGCTTTTATTTGATATTCTCAATAAATGCGCCGTATAACGGGCGCGAGAAAATCTAATTTTTCTATAACATGTTTTTGACCATCATTTGGAACCCATTGTGCGAGAAGCGAAACTCCGTTTTGTGTCGTTGTTCTTTATGCACTAATGCACTAATGCAATAGTTTGCAGAATTTGAGTTTTTTGAAAAAGGGGTTGGCGGAGTAAACAGGCTCTTAAAAATCTTGTATTTAGAAACTGCTCAAATCGTAAAATAATAACTCTCGGCATACTTTCGAAGTTTCGGAATGACAGGTTTTTTTTGGGAGCCAACAAGAGAATGAATGAATGTCAACAAAGCCACGCGATACTTTTGTTGAGCTTTTATTTTAATGTGTTCTTTAAAGAATTAAATTACCAAAGATTCGAACGTAGTTTGAAACCAAATAAACTCTGAATTAAATGAGTTTTCGAGTGCAGATGCCCAACTATAATATCAAATTTAGAGCTTTCAAGTGAGTTTTTAAGGATTTTACTTTATGAGAAATCTAAAGTGAAATAAGAAGAAACCATTCCATGGATTAGCAGATTGGTTTGGTTAGAAAATATGCGTTTTTTTCCTGTTTTCAATTGTGTTTTCATGTTGTATGAGATAAATATATGGGCTGAGATGAATAATGGAGCAGTTCCCCTAAGTTAGGTTTCACGTTGTCTCTGGTTGAAGAACTATCCAAAAAAAATTAGTATCACTCTAATACTCGTCATTCGAAAGCTTGAGCTTTCCCCTTTAATATCCTACCAAAACTGAAATGTTCTATGGGGGGGTCTAGAACAATTTGTTTTCGAACATATATTTGTAATTGAAAAACTAGTGAAATGGAAATAAATAATATGTTTCAGAAATACAAGAAGGTATCAGGGTTCTCTGATCGTACTGAAATATTCAGGGTTGTTTTTATTTATATAACAAAACAAAGCTTTACATAATATCAGATTTTTTTAAAAGGGTTAAGAGGGGTAAAAAAGACCCTTGAAAATTTAAAGTCGAAAATCAGCTGAAAACAAATAAAATGTTGTGACTTTGAATACATTGATTTTGATTGATGATTGATTTGATTGATTTCTTAAAATCCTATGAAAAAATATAAAATGCCGGTTGTTAAGAGTTGCTGTTGTGGTTTCATTATAGGATATTTGCATTTTTCTTCAAAAAATGGTGATTATTACAGCTCTTTTTTGCTTGTCAACAAAACTGGACCCTGTATCTAAGCTATTCGTTTTATAGAGCAACCCAAGAGCTTTCATTTGATGTTATTAAAAACTGCGCAGTTTTAGTAACGACCGAGAAAATTTCATTATTCATACATGTCTTAAAACATTATTTAAACCCATTGTGTTAGAAGAGCAACTACGTTTTGTATCGATGTCTCCCAATCGAGCTTGAATTTCCAGGGTTTGTTCATTCATGATATAATTTGTACATATAAGAGGCCATCCACATACCACGTGGACAGCTTTGGGGGGGGAGGGGTTTGGCTAATGTCCACGGTCTATACAATTTTTTTAGAATTTATATGGGCAGTTGTCCACGGAGGGGGAGGGGGGGGTCAAAATCGTTGAAAATCTGTCCACGTGGTATGTGGATGGCCCCTAAGTTTTTTGGGAAAAGTGTTAGTGGAGTGAAAAGGTCTCCAACCTGTATTCACGTCTGGTCTAGAACCAGGGGGACCCCTGGTGTCGAAAGGCCCGGGACATTTGCCCTCCCTACTTAAATCCGGCCTGGTGAAATGGCATTTTGAACTCTAATGTCCAGGTGCTGCTAAAATCATAATGTTACTGTAACTTTGAGTAGAATGCATCGATTTTTCTGCAATTCGGTATGCCTACTGAACCATTGTACCAGAGATGGTCGAGTTTGGCTTTTTTCAAACCCGTACCCGAATTTTGTTTTTCGGTTGAAACCCGAACCCGACCCGAAACTTTTTTTCCGACCAAACCCGAACCCGAAAATTTTATTTTTGGAAAACCCGAACCCGACCCGAACCCGAAGCTGTGAAACCCGAGCCAGACCCGAACCCGAGATTTTTTTGGAGGTCAGTTTTTTAAACCAATTTGAGACTGGGATGATATAGAGCTATAGCCTGCTATAGCCAGCATTTTAAATGTAGGTACAAAATGGAGTTGCGCTTCTTGTGTAACAGGTTCAAATGATGGCCCAAACCTTGTTATAAAAAATCGATTTATTTTTAAACGGTAAACTTTTTGAATACGTCCAATAAAAACTCTTGAGTTGATTTATAAAATGTATTGTTTAATTGTAGGAACTAGTTCTGATAAAAAAAAACTCCAAAAATCACCATGTTTTTGAAGAAAAATGTAAATATTTACTTATGTAACCTCGACAGCAACTTTCAAAAACCGATATTGTATATTTTTATAGGATAGAATTACCATATCAATTTTCAGAGAAATCGATTAGTTATAGCTTTTTTTGTCTCTCAGCAGTTTGTACACTCACAATTTTCGAGTCTTTTTCACCCCACTTTACCCTTTTCAAAAATCTAAGATTATGCAAAACATTATTTTATTATATGAAAAAACAAAACTTGAAGGTTTCAACACTATCTGATCGGGCTCCCAGCACCTAAATCCCTTGATAAGTATACATAAGTCCCATTCCACCAGCTTTTCAATTACAAAAACCTAAATTAATCCACCTAGCGGTCAGACCCAGCCTTTCTCATTCACACTTTTTTTTGTAAAAATAGATTTACATGAACGCTTCAATCTAATAAATGTATATTCACTCTTTAGGTTCTTAAATATTGATGTTGTAATCTATACAGATACAAATGTAGTCCGGTCTGTCAGTCTGTTTGATCCATATAGGCTCGAAAACTACCGAACCGATCGATGTGAAAATTTGTATGTAGGGGTTTTTGGTCCCGATAAAGGTTCCTATGATAGTTTGAGACCCCTCCCTCTTCTGGGAACGAGGGGTCCAATACAACTGAAACATACATTTCTGCACAACTCAAGAACAAACCAAGCAAATGAAACCGAATTTGACATGTGGATGTTTTAAAAAGTAATAAATATGTCCATAATGGTTCGACGCCCCTCCCTCTTATGGAAGCACATGTTTCTGCACAAATATCTGCACATTTCGCGAACTAATCAACTAAATGGAACCATATTTGGCAGGTGAATGTTTTTAGTGGTAACAAATATGGTCCATAATCGACCTCAGGCAACATTTTGGATTGTAAGATGGCAACTTCCGGTTTCTGGAAAACAGCCAAAAATGGACTATTTCCACCCAATATAATAATATCCGGATAAAGAAAGATACACAGGAGCTAAATTCGACCACAGATACAATTTTGAATTCTAATATGGCGACTTCCGGTTTCGAAAAAACAGCGGTAAACGACCAAATACCACCCAATATGGGTATTTTTGGAATCGTTATGATGCACTAGAACCACAAATCGACTTCAGACACCATTATCCCTTTCCGACCGAGCCCACACAATTGTGTAGGTAAAAGGTGACGTGTAACAAAATCTTCTCCCTCTCTCTTTGAACGTTAAATTTATTGTTGGATGGCTCACAACGCTAGTGTCAACATCGCAGCTGGTACGAAAAATCAAAAACCTGAGCAAATAAGTGTATTTATATAGAAACTAGCTGAACCGGCAAACTTCGTCTCGCCTATTTTAGTGCTTAATTTAATAATTTCAAACATTTCAAATTCATTGATTCTTTGCGATTTGTTCATATCATTTGAAATGATTGCTTTCATCGGAATGACAACATTTTCGACTTTTGGTTTTTGTACATCCCCTCTATTCCGGAAATATATTGAATGCATTTTAGTTATTTTCGTTGTTTTTTAGCAACTGAAAGTGGTCATCTTCGAATTCAAAATGGTGTCCAGGGTCAATGCTTGGCTTCTATACATCATTTCGATTACGGAAATATCCATATGTAGTAGTATTCGGTTATTTTCGGCTGTTTCCCAAAAGATGCCATTTTACAATTCAAACTGGTGTCTTTGGTCAATTTTTAGCTCCTTGCATCATTCTGGACCCGGTGATACATATATTGGGTGGTATTTGGTCACTTCAGGCTATTTTTCAGAAACCGTAAGTCGCCATCTTGGATTTTAAAATGGCATTTGGAGACAATTTCTGACCCCTGAGCGTCATTCTGGTTAAAGAAACACTCATATTGGGTGATATTTTGTCATTTTGGCTGTTTTCCAAACCCCGGAAGTTGCCATCTTATGATTCAAAATGTGGTCTGAGGTTGATTCGTGGCTTCAGTGCATCATAACAATTCCGGAAATACCCATATTGGGTGGTATTTGATCATTTGCCGCTGTTTTTCGGAAACCGGAAGTTGCCATCTTAGTTTTCAAAATGGCATTTGGAGACAATTTCTGGCCTCTGTGCGTCATTCTGGTTGAAGAAACACCCATATTAGGTGGTATTTGGTCATTTTCGGCTGTTTCCCAGACACCGGAAGTCGCCATCTTACAATTCGAAATGTTGTCTGAGGTTGATAGGTCGATTTGTGGCTTCAGTGCATCATAACAATTCCGTAAATACGCATATTGGGTGGTATTAGTTCATTTGCCGCTGTTTTTTGGAAACCGGAAGTCGCCATCTTGAATTTCGAAATGGCATTTGGGAACAATTTATGGCCTCCGTGCGTCAATCTGGTTAAAGAAACGCTCATATTAGGTGGTATTTGGTCATTTTTAGCTGTTTTCCAGACCCCGGTTCTCTGATCGTACTGAAATATTCAGGGTTGTTTTTATTTATATAACAAAACAAAGCTTTACACAATATCAGATTTTTTGAAAAGGGTTAAGAGGGGTAAAAAAGACCCTTGAAAATTTAAAGTCGAAAATCAGCTGAAAACAAATAAAATGTTGTGACTTTGAATACATTGATTTTGATTGATGATTGATTTGATTGATTTCTTAAAATCCTATAAAAAAATATAAAATGCCGGTTGTTAAGAGTTCCTGTCGTGGTTTCATTATAGGATATTTGCATTTTTTTTTTCAAAAAATGGTGATTATTACAGCTCTTTTTTGCTTGTCAACAAAACTGGACCCTGTATCTAAGCTATTCGTTTCATAGAGCAACTCAAGAGCTTTCATTTGATGTTATTAAAAACTGCGCCGTTTTAGTAACGACCGAGAAAATTTCATTATTCATACATGTTTTAAAACATTATTTAAACCCATTGTGTTAGAAGCGCAACTACGTTTTGTATCGATGTCCCCCAATCGAGCTTAAATTTCCAGGGTTTGTTCATTCATGATATAATTTGTTCATATAAGTTTTTTGGGAAGAGTGTTAGTGGAGTGAAAAGGTCTCCAACCTGTATTCACGTCTGGTCTAGAACCAGGGGGACTCCTGGTGTCGAAAGGCCCGGGACATTTACTCTCCCTACTTAAATCCGGCCTGGTGAAATGGCATTTTGAACTCTAAGGTCCAGGTGCTGCTAAAATCATAATGTTACTGTAACTTTGAGTAGAATGCATCGATTTTTCTGCAATTCGGTATGCTTACTGAACCATTGTACCAGAAATGGTCGAGTTTGGCTTTTTTCAAACCCGTACCCGAATTTTGTTTTTCGGTTGAAACCCGAACCCGACCCGAAACTTTTTTTCCGACCAAACCCGAACCCGAAAATTTTATTTTTGGGAAACCCGAACCCGAAGCTGTGAAACCCGAGCCAGACGCGAACCCAAGAATTTTTTTGGAGGTCAATTTCTTAAACCAATTTGAGACTGGGATGTTATAGAGCTGTAGCCAGCATTTCAAATGTAGGTACAAAATGGAGTTGCGCTCCTTGTGTAACAGGTTCAAATGATGGCCCAAACCTTGTTATAAAAAAATCGATTTATTTTTAAACGGTAAACTTTTTGAATACGTACAATAAAAACTCTTGAGTTGATTTATAAAACGTATTGTTGAGTTGTAGGAACTAGTTCTGACAAAAAAACTCCAAAAATCACCATGTTTTTGAAGAAAAATGTAAATATTTACTTATGTAACCTCGACAGCAACTTTCAAAAACCGATATTGTATATTTTTATAGGATAGAATTACCATATCAATTTTCAGAGAAATCGATTAGTTATAGCTTTTTTTGCCTTTTCAGCAGTTTGTACCCTCACAATTTTCGAGTCTTTTTTACCCCACTTTACCCTTTTTAAAAATCTAAGATTATGCCAAACATTGTTTTATTATATGAAAAAACAAAACTTGAAGGTTTCAACACTATCTGATCGGGCTCCCAGCACCTGAATCCCTTGATAAGTATACATAAGTCCCATTCCACCAGCTTTTCAATTACAAAAACCTAAATTAATCCACCTAGCGGTCAGACCCAGCCTTTCTCATTCAAACTTTTATTTGTAAGAATAAATTTACATGAACGCTTCAATCTAATATATGTATATTCACTCTTTAGGTTCTTAAATATTGATGTTGTAATCTATACAGATAAAAATGTAGTCCGGTCTGTCAGTCTGTTTGATCCATATAGGCTCGAAAACTACCAAACCGATCGACGTGCAAATTTGTATGTAGGCGTTTTTGATCCCGATAAAGGTTCCTTTGATAGTTTGAGACCCCTCCCTCTTCTGGGAACGAGGGGTCCAATACAACTGAAACATACATTTCTGCACAACTCATGAACAAACCAAGCAAATGAAACCGAATTTGGCATGTGGATGTTTAATTAAGTAATAAATATGACCATAATGGTTCGACGCTGACGCGATTGGGTGATATTTGATCATTTGCCGCTGTTTTCCGGAAACCGGAAGTCGCCATCTTAGTTTTCAAAATGGCATTTGGAGACAATTTCTGGCCTCTGTGCGTCATTCTGTTTGAAGAAACACCCATATTAGGTGGTATTTGGTCATTTTCGGCTGTTTCCCAGACACCGGAAGTCGCCATCTTACAATTCGAAATGTTGTCTGAGGTTGATAGGTCGATTTGTGGCTTCAGTGCATCATACCAATTCCGTAAATACGCATATTGGGTGGTATTTGCTCATTTGCCGCTGTTTTTCGGAAACCGGAAGTCGCCATCTTGGATTTCGAAATGGCATTTGGGAACAATTTATGGCCTCCGTGCGTCAATCTGGTTAAAGAAACGCTCATATTAGGTGGTATTTGGTCATTTATGGCTATTTTCTAGACCCCGGGATTCGAAATGTTGTCTGAGGTCGATTTATGGCTTCAATGCATCATAACAATTTTAGAAACACCCATATTTGGTGGTATTTGGTCATTTGCCGCTGTTTTTTAGAAACCGGAAGTCGCCATCTTGGGTTTCGAAATGGTATTTGGAGATATACCAGAAGAAGGAAGGGCGTCGTAACATTATGGACATGTTTGTTACATCTAAAACACCCACTTGCCAAATTTGGTTATATTTACTTGATTGGTACTCGAGCTGTGCGAAATTTGAGTTTCATTTGTATGGGACCCTTCCCTTATAGAAGAGAGAGGGGTGTCAAACCATTATGGATATATTTGTTACCCCTAAAAACATTATCCTGCCAAATTTGGTTCCATTTAATTGGTTAGTTCTCCAGATAAGCAGAAATTTGTGTTTCATTCGTATGGAACCCCTCCATCACAGAAGAGGGAGGGGAGTCAAACCATTATGGACATATTTGGTATCTCTAAAAACATTCACATACCAAATTTGGTTGTATTTGGTTGATTGGTTCTCGAGCTGTGCGAAATTCGTGTTTCATTTGTATGGGACCCCTCCCTTGTAGGAGAGGGAGGGGTGTCAAACCATTATGGATATATTTGTTACCCCTAAAAACATCCACCTACCAAATTAGGACTATTTGCTTGGTTAGTTCTCGAGATGTGGAGGAATTTGTGTTCCATTTGTATGGAACCCCTCCCTTCCAGAAGAGGGAGGGGTGTCAAACCAATATGGACATATTTGTTACTCCTAAAAACATCCACATGCAAAATTTGGTTCCATTTGCTTGGTTAGTTTTTGAGATGTGCAGAAATTTGTATTTCGTTTGTATGGGACCCCTCCGTTCCAGAAGAGGGACCCCCATCATAGGAACCCTTCTTCGCCCCTTAAAACCCTTACATACAAATTTTCACGTCGATCGGTTCGGTAGTTTCCGAGCCGGACTGCATTTTTATAGGTATAGATTACCTCGTCTTAGGTTTTGTTGAAAAGTGTGGAAAACCACGAATTGTGTTTACTGTCTAATTTTTCAATTCAAACGGTTTCCCAAAGTTGCTCAGATAATAAATAATTTGTGGTAAGGTATTCTAACTAATGTACACACAAAAGTATGAAAACTATTTCTATATTATTACCTATGCCAAATCTTTTAGTTACCTACACAATTGTGTAGTTCCGGCATTATCTATTACCTATTTTGTCGACACTGAATTAGGGTGAGCGAGAGCGAAGCTGGTCAAACGAAGTCGACAAGTGCGGCAGACGGGCAAAACATTACTAGAGTTGCTGCTACAAGAACACAAATCAAATCGAACTTAAACATTTCTTTGGCATAAATATGATGATGGGGTGCATCCGATATCCTACGATTAGATTGTACTGGCAAAGTGGCTATATACTTCCTGCAGTAGCACAATGTATGAGTCGGTATCGCTTTCTTCAACTGCGTAATTATTTCCATGTAGTCAAGCCCTTAAGCATGCCACAAAAAGAAATAATTAAACTTTGGAAGGTACAGCCAATAATTGATGTAATACCTACGTGATGCTGTTCGAAAAATTTCGCGGGTTTCAAAAACGTATTCTATTGATGAACAAATGATTCCATTCATCGGTCGCTGTCCAGTGAAGCAGTACGTGAAGAATAAACCGCACCGTGTGGGATTGAAAAATTTTGTCTTGACGACTTCATCGGGATTAGTTCTCGATTTTGAAACATAGCAAGGTAATACTACTGCTTTGACTAACACTGCTCTCGGACTTGGACCATCTGTCGGCTTGAAGTTGGTGGAAACGTTGTCGCTAAAAAGCTGCGTATACCTTGATAGATACGTCACGACTGTTCCACTTATTCAAAAATTGAAATCTATGAATCTTGAAGGAACTGGAACGATAATGACAAATAGGGTTCGTGGCATTCAATGGACCAAATTGTAACGCGGAGAGAGCGTAGAGCATATTTCGAAAGATTGAAATATTGTTGTTGTTGAATGGATGGATTCAAGTAAAATGGTTGTGGCATCGACATGTTCTGGTGTTAACCCAGAAAATATCTTAGAAAGACGGTCGAAAAAAGAAAACATATATTGATGTATCCTGCTCAGCTGCCATGAAGAATTACAATGATTATATGGGTATCGTTGAACTATGCGATCAACGAATGGAGTGCTATCGGACCTTTTTTAAGAACACGTAAATGGACATGGAAAATATTAATACATTTTTTTGATTTGGCAGTAGTAAATTCATGGTTTGCTTACACCGAGGATTGTAAGGGAAACTCAATTAAAAAGCACAAGGATTTGTTGTCCTTTAAGCTAGAGTTGGCTGAGGTGCGATAAATTCAACTCCAAAAAGAATTCGTGCAGTTCTTAGTGATGATGAAGACGAATGTTCCTGAATGTTCTAAAGATTCTTATCCTGCAAAACTGCCTTTCCATGAAGTAAGATAAGATCGGTTCGAGTACTTTCCGATGTTGATCAACTTCCCACAGCAGACAATGCAGATTGGAACAATATATTGGGCGAAGCCGCGTTCGTTGTGACAAATGCAATGTATGCCTTTGTTTAACTAAACGTGCAAACTGCACTGGTTAACCAGAAAGCTTAGTAATTGCAATAAAATAAAAATTATTCACAGAAAATTCGTCCGGTCTTAAAGGGTGATGAATTGAAGGATGGCAACTTGTGGTTTCTGGAAAACAGCCAAAAATGGCCGATTTCCGTCTAACATGAGTATCTTCGGATCTATAATGATACACAGCAGCTGAAATCGACCACAGACCCCATTTCGGATTCTAGGTTGGCGACTTCCGGTTCCTGGGAAACAGTGGAAAATGATCGAATTACGCCCAATATGGGTGTTTCTTCAACCAGAATGACGCTCAGAGGCCAGAAATTATTTTAAATACCATTTTGAAATCCAAGATGGCGACTTCCGCTTTGTGAAAACAGCCTAAAATAACCAAATACCATCCAATATGAGTATCTCTGGAACCAGAATGATGCAATGAGCTAACAATTGACCTCAGGCACCATATTGAATCGCTAAATGACAACTTATAGGAAACTGTCGAAAATGACCAAATAATCCTCAACATGGATATTTCCGTAATCGAGATGATGCATACAAACCAAACATTGACTCTTGACACCATTTTGAATTTAAAGACGACCACTGTTAGTTTCTGGAAAACAACCAAAATAACTAAATACCTCCCAATATGAGTATTTCCGGTGTCAGATTGATGCCAGAAAATTTGCTGAAAGTGACCGAATATCACCCAATATGAATATATTCAGAATTAGGGCGCCAAAAGTCGAAGATTTTGTCATTTCGATAAAACCAATCATTTCAAACGATTTGTCTTTTGACTTTGATCATATCCTATGGCCGATTCGTCATGCATTTGCAGACTTTAAACACATCGCATGGAATCAATGAATTTGAAATGTTCAAATAGTACAAAACCACATTTAAATTATGTTGAGACCACATATATCAATCAAAGCAGGTATAGTTTTAAATAGCCTTTGAATATCTTTTCTTTCCATAGCTTTTGAGCCACATATCAAATTGTTATGAAATTTGTTATTTGTAAGTTTGTGAGATGACTTGTTCGTATGACTCTAGTTATGTTCAAATAAGTCATGTGATCTTTCGTTGTTTTATTAACAATTTAATACATAACGGTGGCTTAAGTTCAATTATAATCAAATAAAATGGGAACGTATAGGGCAGCCAAACTTTGAAACCATGTATTCAATCATAATTCATCAGTTAACCCTTAGCTAGCCCGCTCATCTAATAATAATATTGATCAAATCGGTTGTGTAGTTTCTGAGATAATGAAGTTTCGTGATTTTTACATTTCGGTACTTCACAGACGAAGTTACAGTCCGATTACAGTAAAATTCAATAGAGTGTTACGATGCAGCTAGACTTATGAGTTGACATTAATTTTGTAGAAATCGGGTCAGCCATCACTGAGAAAAGTGAATGAGTTCAAGTAGTCTTCGGAATATGTTCCTGTTCATAGCTGGATTTCACATTCTTAAACATAACAGGCAAAGTAATAGAACCTTCCATTTGACACTGATTTTATGAAAATCGATTCAGCCATCTCTGAGAAACATGAGTGAGATTAAGTAGTCTTCAAAACACGTTTCTTGTTATATCTTTTGAACCACAAGTTCAATCTTTATGAAATTCAAAAGTTAAGGGTATTTCAGGTAGCCCGTTCATTTTAAATCAATTTTGTTCAAATCGATTGTGTAGTTTTCGAGATAATGATGTTTCATGATTTTTACATTTTGAACCATACCCTCTAAACTAAAAATCCGATTACATGGGTCTTATGGGACAACGAGACCTTTCGTTTGCAATTAATTTCATGAAAATCGGTCCAGCCATCTCTGAGAAAAGTGAGTGAGAATAAAAATCTGCACATACACACACATACACACACACACACACACACACACACACACACACACACACACAAACATACATACAGAAAATGCTCAGCTCGTCGAGCTGAGTCGATTGATATATGCCATTCGGCCCTTTGGAGCACTTTTATACTTTCGGTTTTGCAAGTGATTGCTATACCTTTCTAGGAGAAAGGCAAAAAATGTCTGAAAAAAAAAACAACGCCGATAGAACATTTCAATTTTAGAAGCATATCAAAGGGGACACCTTGAGCTTTCGAATGATGAGTATAAGAACGATACTAATTTTTTTTCGGATAAGTTTCTTCTACCAGAGACACCGTGGTATGTTTGAGACTAATTTTGTGAAAATCGGTCCAACCATTCTGAAAAACCTTAATTAATCCACTTAGCTCTTAGACCCAGCCTTTCTCATTCAAACTTTTATTTGTAAAAATAGATTCTCATGAACGCTTCAATCGAACGTATATTCACTCTTTAGGTTCTAATATATTGATATATATATATATATATATATATATATATATATATATATATATATATATATATATATATATATATATATATATATATATATATATATATATATATATATATATATATATATATATATATATATATATATATATATATATATTGATGTAATTTATACATATAAAAATGTAGTTCGGTCTGTCTGACTGTTTGATCCATATAGGCTAGAAAACTACCGAACCGATCGACGATCGACGTTGAAAATTTGAATGTAGGGGTTTTTGGTCCCGATAAAGGTTCCTATGGTAGTTTGAGACCCCTCCCTCTTCTGGAATGGAGGGGTCTAATACAAATGAAACATACATTTCTGCACAACTCAAGAACAAACCAAGCAAATGAAACCGAATTTGGCATGTGGATGTTTTAAAGGGTAACGAATATGTCCATAATGGTTCGACGCCCCTCCCTCTTATGGAAGCACATGTTTCTGCACAAAGTTCTGCACATCTCGCGAACTAATCAACTAAATCAACTATGAATTAACCATATTTGCAGGTGAATGTTTTTAGTGGTAACAAATATGTTCCATAATCGACCTCAGGCAACATTTCGGATTGTAAGATAGCAACTTCCGGTTCCTGCAAAACAGCCAAAAATGGACGATTTCCATCCAATATAATAATATCCGGATAAAGAAAGATACACAGGAGATAAATTCGACCACAGATACCATTTTGAATTCGAAGATGGCGACTTCCGGTTTCGGATAAACAGCGGCAAACGACCAAATACCACCCAATATGGATATTTTCGGAATCGTAATGATGCACTGGAACAACAAATCGACTTCAGACACCATTATGAATTGTAGGATGGCAACTTGTGGTTTCAGGAAAACAACCAACAATGGCCGATTTCCGTCTAACATGAGTATCTCCGGATCTAGAATGATACACAGCAGCTAAAATCGACCAAAGACCCCACTTTGGATTCTAGGTTGGCGACTTCGGGTTCCTGGGAAACAGCGGAAAATGATCGAGTTACACCCAATATGGGTGTTTCTTTAACCAGAATGACGCTTAGAGGCCAGAAATTATTTTAAATACCATTTTGAAATCCAAGATGGCGACTTCTGGTTTGTGAAAAACAGCCTAAAATAACCAAATACCATCCAATATGAGTATCTCGGGAATCAGAATGATGCAATGAGCTAACAATTGACCTCAGGCACCATTTTGAATCGCTAAATGGCAACTTATAGGAAACAGTCAAAAATGACCAAATAATACTCAACATGGAAATTTCCGTAATCGAGATGATGCATAGAAACCAAACATTGACTCTTGACACCATTTTGAATTCAAAGACGATCACTGTTAGTTTCTGGAAAACAACCAAAATAACTAAATACCTCCCAAAATGGCCAGGAAATCTGCTGAAAATGACCGAATACCACCCAATATGAATAAATTCAGAATTAAGGTGATGTACAGAAGCCAAAAGTCGTGGATGTTGTCATTTCGATAAAACCAATCATTTCAAACGATTTGTCTTTTGACTTTGATCATATCCTATGGCCGATTCGTCGTGCATTTGCAGACTTCAAACACATCGCAAAGAATCAATGAAGTTGAAACGTTCAAATACTACAAAACCACATTTAAATTAGGGGCCATCCACATACCACGTGGACAGATTTTTAACGATTTTGACCCCCCGTCCTCCCCCTCCGTGTACAACTGTCCATATAAATTTTAAAAAAATTGTATGGACCGTGGACATTAGCCAAACACACCCACCCCCCACCCCCCAAAGCTGTCCACGTGGTATGTGGATGGCCCCTTATGTGGAGACCACCTATATCAATCAAATCAGGTATAGTTTTAAATAGCCTTTGAATTTCTTTTCTTTCCATAGCTTTTGAGCCACATATCAAATTGTTATGAAGTTTGTTAATTGTAGGTTTGAGATATGACTCATTCGTATGACACTAGTTATGTTCAAATAAGTAATGTAATCTTTGAAATAATATACTTTCGTTGTTTTATTAACAATTTAATACATAACGGTGGCTTAAGTTCAATTGTAATCAAATGAAATGGGAACGTATAGGGCAGCCAAACTTTGGAACCACTTGTTCAATCATAATTCATCAGTTAACCCTTAACTAGCCCGCTCATCTGATAATAATATTGTATAACGGAAACCGATAACTATTTCTTTGATTGAATATTGATCAAATCAGTTGTGTAGTTTCTGAGATAATGAAGTTTCGTGGTTTTCACATTTTGGTACTTTACAGACGAAGTTACAGCCCGATTACAGTAAAATTCAATAGGGTGTTACGAGGCAGCTAGACTTATGAATTGACACTAATTTTGTGGAAATCGGGTCAGCCCTCTCTGAGAAAAGTGAGTGAGTTCAAGTAGTCTTCGGAATATGTTCCTCTTCATAGCTGGATTTCACAGTTTTAAACATAACAGGCAAAGTAATAGTCTGATTGCAAAACAAATCAATAGGGTATTATAGGGCAACTAGACCTTCCAATTGACACTGATTTTATGAAAATCGATTCAGCCATCTTTGAGAAACATGAGTGAGATTAAGTAGTCTTCAAAACACGTTTCTTGTCATAACTTTTAAACCACGAGTTAAATCTATATGAAATTCCAAAGGTGAGGGTATTTTAGGTAGCCCGTTCATTTGAAACCAATTTTGTTCAAATCGGTTGTGTAGTTTTCGAGATAATGATGTTTCATGATTTTTACATTTTGATACATAACCTCTAAACTAAAAATCCGATTACAATGAAATTTAATAGGTTTATGGGACAACGAGACCTTTCATTTGCAAATAATTTCATGAAAATCGGTCCAGCCATCTCTGAGAAAAGTGAGTGAGAATAAAAATCTGCACATACACACACACATACACACGCACATACACACACACACACACACACACATACACACACACACACAAACATACATACAGAAAATGCTCAGCTCGTCGAGCTGAGTTGATTGATATATGCCATTCGGCCCTTTGGAGCACTTTTATACTTTCGGTTTTGCAAGTGATTGCTATACCTTTCTAGGAAAAAGGCAAAAATTTAATGAGCTTAAGCAGTCATTGAAATATGTTTCTTTTCAAAAGGTGATTTCCTTCTTTCATACATAACGGGCAAAGTTCAATACGACACTAATTTTAAAAAACCTAAATGATTCCACCTAGCGGTCAGACCCAGCCTTTCTCATTCAAACTTATTATTTGTAAAAATTGATTTACATGAACGCTTCAATCTAATAAAGGAATATTCACTCTTCGGGTTTTATTGAAATTTTACGTAATGTTAGTGCTTAATAAATAGCGAATAATCACCAGCAATACCAGGAACGTTAAAATATTACGATATCATATTTAAATTATGTTGAGGCCACATATATTGATCAAAGCAGGTTTAGTTTTAAATAGTCTCTGAATTGCTTTTTTTCCATAACTTCTGAACTACATATCAATTTGTTATGAAGTTTGTTAATTGTAAATTTGAGAGATGACTCGTTCGTATGACACTAGTTTTGTTCAAAAAAGTCATGTAGTACTTGAGATAATAGACTTTCGTTGTTTTGACAATTTAATACATAACGGTTGCTTAAGTTCGATTATAATCAAATGAAAAGGGAACGTATAGGGCAGTCAAACTTTGGAACCACGTGTTCAATCATAATTTATCAGTCAACCCTTAACTAGCCTGTTCATCTGATATCATTATTGTTCAAATCGGTTGTGTAGTTTCTAAGATAATGAAGTTTCGTGATTTTCACATTTCGATATATTACAGACGAAGTTACAGTCCGATTACAGCAAAACTCAATAGGGTGTTATGAGGCAGCTAGACCTTTCATTTGACACTAATTACGTGGAAATCGGTTCAACTATCTCTGAGAAAAGTGAGAGAGTCTATGTAGTCTTCGGAATATGTTTCTTTTCATAGCTGGATTTCACATTTGCAAACATAACAGGCGAAGTAATAATCCGTTTGCAAAAAAAAATCAATAGGGTCTTATGGAGGAACAAAAAATTCCATATGACACTGATTTTATGAAAATCGGTCCAGCCATCTCTGAGAAACATGACTGAGATGAAATAGTCTCCAGAACACGTTTCTTTCCATAACTTCTGAACCACAAGTTCAATCTTCATAAAATTCAAAAGTTAAGGGGTTTTTAGGTAACCCGTTCATTTGAAATTAATTTTGTTCAAATCGGTTGTGTAGTTTCTGAGATAATGAAATAATGGAATGTGCATAATGACGAGCATCATAGTTTGTTTATAACGTGCTGTGATATTTTCGAATTTTTACGTGGAAATTGTGTGTGCACATAGAATATTTAGTGTCTAAAGTGTGCTATAGAATGATCTTCATCATGATAAGTAGAAGTGCAGTAATATCTGCTGCTTATTTTGAATAAATTTTGCAATTTTATTTGCTTTTCGCCTAGGCTGGCTGTCGTCGGCATTGTTTTTTTCTTTTCCAATTGTCTCTGCCGATAGTGTTGTGTCGCCGTACAGCATCCACTGTGTAGGTAAAATGGAATGTGCAAAGTGTGGTCAAACGGTTGTGATCAACGATGTCGTTTACTGTTGTAACTGCAAACAGAGATTTCACTCTCGCTGTGTTGGCATCGGTAATGCGGCTATTAAGTTGATCAATGCGAATGACAATCTTCTGTTCAAGTGTGATAATTGTCTATCGGTTCAGTGTTGTGATGAGCAGAATGTATCGGTTTTGGATGTCAAGGTAATAAGAGACGAGATGAACAAAATTTCTGCCTCTTTTACAGATTTGCAAAACAACATTGCTGCTCAGATAGACTACGCCTTCAAGATCGGGATGGAAGAAATGAGATTAAATGTAAATGGTACTCTAAAGGAAAGAGTTGCCGATTTTGAAAAATTAATGCATGAAAAAATGAATAATATGACTCGGCCATTTTTTTGAAAATAAACGTGATAGAGATTTAGTTGCGATGAATAGTGTGATATCTGGACCGACTGATCTCAGCCGCAATACAGCTAAAAAGGGTAAAAAACGAAAACTAAATGAAGCTGAAAAACAAAGTTTTAGCGATGAACCGATGACCTATGCAAACGTTTTGAGCGGTAGTAAGAAACGTAAGGCTTGTCCGGTCATCGTGATTAAACCAAAAGAGTCCACCCAAAGTAGCGAAGCTACGCGGGAGTTTTTAAAATCAAAATGAAATCCGAAAACACACAAGATTAGTAACTTTAAAACCGGGAAAGACGGCTCTGTTATTGTTGAGTGTGCAACAAAAGAAAATGTGGAGGTTGTGAAAAATGGCATTGAAGGTAATCTGGGTGAAAGCTATACAGCTGTTGTTCCCACACCTCCGGTGCCAAGATTAAAAGTGTTGGGCATGAGCGATCAATATTCCTCAGATGTCTTCATTGACTTTTTGAAAAGTCAAAATGAAGACATCGCAATTGGAGATGTCAAAGTCTTGCGTACGTGTGAAAATCCACGTTTCACGTATAACAAGTACAACGTTGTGATTGAAGTCGATAAAAAGACTTATGACTGTTTATTATCCGCGAAAAAAGTAAATGTTGGGTGGGATCGGTGCCCTATAGTTCCAGCGATAATCTTCCTTAGATGCTTCAAATGTGAAGAATTCGGCCACAAGAATACAGATTGCAAAAACCATGAAACGTGCTCTTTGTGTAGTGAGCATCATAGAACTTCGGAATGCACATCCATTGTATTGAAATGCGTTAATTGTTCTAAATACAATAAAGATCGTAAAATGAATCTGGACGTTAATCATGCGGCATCTAGTTCAGAGTGCCTAGTCTATAAAAAATTGTATGATAAAAAAAAGGCAGCCTGCATTTCAATAAATAGCAATCAGGTTCCAGAAATGTGTGTAGCTTAGATATTATATATTTGAATATTGCTGGTCTCTCTACAAACTACGTAGCTTTACGTCAGATTGTAGAGTTGAATCGTCCATTTTTAGTTTTTTTGTCAGAAACACACATAGTAGATATCGATGCATTTGATCAATATTCTATTCCGGGATACTATATAGCTGCCTGTTAATCACATTCTAGACACACTGGAGGGGTTGCTATTTATGTCAAAGAATCAGTACAATTCAAGGTTTGTTTCAATGAAGCAATTGAAGGAAATTGGTTTATGGGCATAACAGTGGACCGAGGCATGAAGGTTGGTAACTATGGTGTAGTTTATCACTCCCCTAGTTCTAGTGATCAGCGATTTTTGCAAATACTAGAAAACTGGTTTGAGTTATTTATGGATAGCCGCAAATTTAACGCGATTGCTGGTGACTTTAACATAAACTGGCGTGATAGCTTTAATTCGAGCCATTTGAAGAGATTAATAGAGTTTTGCAATTTAAAATAAGTTGTTACTGAATATACGCGTATTTCTAGACACAGTAAAACTTTAATTGATCATGTTTATACAAACATTGATTCTGTTCGCGCTGCAGTAAATTTTGAATTGACAATAACCGATCATGAGACTCTTGTTATTATTGTAAACCAGAGTATAAACAGTGATGATAATTTAGTTAAACTAAAGTTTTGGAAAAATTACTCGAAACGAAAGGTTTCGGATCTTGTCGCGAGAAACGTGGATTTCCCATTATCGGGGTGCTTGATCATAAAACCGATGTTCTCAATAACGTCTTAAAAACGTGTAGTAATCAGTTAGTGGAACAAAAGTTTGTTGTTATGAAGAACTCCAACAAGTGGTACACTTTGGATCTTTTACGTCTTAAACGTAAGAGAGATGGATGGTATAAAAAGTTTTGCAGAACAAATAGTAATGGTCACTGGCGTAACTATACGGTGGCGCGTAATATATATTCTCAAACTCTGATCAAAACACGCAGCGAATATATACACAGAGGAAAATTGAACATCATAAAAATAACAGCAAAGAGTTATGGAAAATATTGAAGTCATTATTGAAACCTGGCGTTTGCAAATCGCGGTCCATAACCTTTAATGGCACAGAAAAACGATCGGAACAAGCAATCGCTTCTAAGTTCAATACTTATTTTATCGATAGTGTTTCAGATATCAATCGATCTATTGAATTGGTGGATGAACCTGATTAAATAAAACAGCCAATCAATGTTAACTGTACTTTGACCGGTTTTCACCCTATTTCATACATAGAACTGAAAAACATTTGTTTTTCAATGCAAAAGACGGCTGGAATCGATAACGTTAATGCAAAAGCGATTCAAGATTGCTTTCATGTCATCGGACACGACCTCCTTGGCCTAATCAATGAATCGTTACAAACTGGGCACGTGCCACGAGTTTGGAAAGAATCTTTGGTGGTTCCTATTCAAAAGGTTGCTGGTACGAGTAAAGCCGAAGAGTTTCGTCCCATCAACATGTTGCACACATTAGAAAAAAATTTAGAACTTGTTATCAAAGGCCAACTTTTAAATTATCTAAATATGAACAGTTTGTTAATACCAGAACAATCAGGCTATCGAGAAGGTCATTCTTGTGAAACTCCGTTAAATTTGGTGTTAGCAAAATGGAAAGAAAATATTGAGCGTAAAGAAACTATTGTTGCAGTGTTCTTGGATTTAAAACGCGCTTTCGAAACAATTTCTAGGCCCTTATTGTTACGAACAATAAAGCGCTTTGGTATTACAGGTACTGCATACAAGTGGTTTGAGAGTTACTTGTGTGACAGAACTCAACGGACTATTTTCAATGAATTTACACCTTTTCCCATGGGAAATATTCTTGGAGTACTTCAAGGAAGTGTATTAGGGCCCATTTTTTTCATAATGTACATTAATGGCATGAGACAAGTTTTACGATTCTGTGATATTAACCTTTTTGCTGATGATACTGTACTGTTAATTGCAGCTAAAAATCTCGATTTTGCTATTATTCGCTTGAATGAGGACTTGTGTTCGCTGAGTAGATGGTTGAAATTCAAACAACTAAAATTGAATATAAATAAAACTAAATTTATGGTTATTTCGCGCAAGCGTGTTACTGAAAATGTCTCTGTGGAAATTGACAGCGAGGCACTTGAACGCGTACGTGAGATGAAATATCTTGGCGTGACTATTGATGACAAACTTAAGTTCAATATTCATATTGACAATGTCATCAAGAAAATTGCCAAAAAAATATGGAATTCTCTATCGTTTGAATAAAGAGTTGAGTACTTTTAGCAAGATTCATCTCAATAAATCAATCATCTCTCCCCACTTGGACTTTTGCTCTTCCATTTTATTTTTGGCAAATGAAGCTCAAATATCGAGGTTACAGCGTTTGCAGAATAAAGTTATGCGGTTAATTTTGAGATGTAGTAGATTCACTTCCTCGGCCTTGATGTTGGATGCCTTGCAATGGTTATCTGTGAAGCAGCAAATTGTGTTTATGACGATTGTGTTCTTTTTTAAAATAGTTAACGGATTGCTGCCTCGATATTTGTGTGATCGAATTGTGAGAGGAAGTGATATTCATAGATACAATTTCATAGATACGCGACAGAAATTCGAACACCAAATTTTCTTTTTGGCGCTTCTCAGAATTCATTATTTTTTAAAGGACATAAAGTGTTCAATTCGATGCCTACACAGGTCAAACGTGTAGCAACGGTACTTGAGTTCAAGAGACAATGCATTTCACACGTCAAAGCTGTTTTTTAAGCAGCTAAATAGAAATGTTTTACAATTCTCGCACTGAATTGACGAAGTTTTCATAACGGATGATTTTATGTGAACTTTTGCTGTAATAGCTTTTTATATTTTTTTAAGCATTGCAAAAACTATTATGTTCGTTCCGATGATAATGATGGATTTTGTATTTAATGTAGTAGTAAAAAAAATGAGAAGTCTACAAAGGTTTGAGAATCACGCGCGTTACACAGATATAATTGACTACCTTTATAACGCGTTATTCAGTTGCCTTTGCACAACTACCTCTACGAACGGTACTGAACGAATACAACGTACGCATTAGCAACTGGAGTGTTACGTATACCTGCCTTTATGCTAACGGCCTTCGCTTAAGCGCCATCGGTTTGTTTTAAGAACCGATGCGAAGCCGCATGTTAGGTGTTCCCGGCTAGCCTCTCAGGGCGGGTATTACGGACGCGAATCACTCTCGAACAACTGGCGGAAACAAACGATACGGAATCTTAACGGCACCAATATGGCCAACTGTAGATCTAAAGGAAATCAACACTCGAGGGACTCTACGCAATCGTCACTTCGTCTAACAAAGTCATACAAACTCACTGACTTCAACTTTCATATTAGGTGTACAATTTTATTCATGTTACGGCTAATAGGCCAGCTTTTCTGTGGTTAGCTGACTTAGGTTTACTTGTTTGTTTGTCGACTGTAGCGGTTAATTTTGTAGATTTATCGGCTTAATCAGTCCGTGTATAGAAGCAAAAACGATTTTTTGTTTCTTAATCCGACAGTTTCGGTGACTTTATTTCACCTTTCTACTCCTTTATTTCTTTTTTTCTACTCCTTGAAAAAGGTGAAATAAAGTCACCGAAACTGTCGGATTAAGAAACAAAAAATCGTTTTTGCTTCTATACACGGACTGATTAAGCCGATAAATCTACATAACTTAGGTTTAGTTAAAGATAATAACATTATAGAAAGATCTGACCTGTCTATTTTGCGGCATACTCAGCAGCAAGCGAAGCTTTCTGTTCTCCGACGTCGGACCGATGAAGGAAATCTTGTAGATATCACCAGCGATTCGCCGGTTGCAAATAGTACTGACGAACTGGAACAGGCGAGCGGTTACTGATTACATTAGTACGAACACCACTGGCGGTCGGGGTATCATCCCCATATTCCTAGCTGCTTATCGACACGTGGCCGAACCACGTGGGTCGATTCCTAACAACCGCCAAGCGATCGCCCTTTGACTCAGGGCTGGTAATGAGGGCCCCTACGGACGGATCGAACCGGTGAGCACGGTTTGTAAATTGGCCGAGGCCAGTAACACTGACGGTTGCGTCCACTAACTCAAGGCAAAAGACGGTGGTTGCCTCTACGGACGATTCACTGTGCCGGGACAATCGTTGAGCGTCGGATGCCTCTTACTCGGGATCGTAGCGGAGATCCTTACGGCAAGACTGGTCGGTGAGCACGACCACGTGTGCGATAACTGTGATCTAGCACCTTCGATGTCACAACGATTGGGTCCACTGACTCGGAAAACGATGCGTGGTTCCCCTACGGACGCTAACAGGGACACTGAGCGTGTCGCTTCCGAATTCTTTCCAGAAGCACTTTCCGGAACGCCAAATCCGAATTCTGGAATGGAACATAAAAACCTTCGCCTGAAGGTTTTATCCTTCGAGCGACGACACGTGCATTTCACTAAATTTGGCTTGCCCGTTATTTTCTTGGTTAAACCTACCTGGTCTCTACTTTTACAATATTTCTTCAGATCTTTCCTTGCAATGAATTAAATACTGTAGGGAGCAGACTTTATAAAAAATGTGTATCAGGATATTGTGTTTAGGCTCACTTTTTTAGTTAACTCACGTGTTCTCAATTTATATTTTACGGCACCGTAAGAATTAGATTTCATTCGCGACACATCTGTTAATCTATCTTAACATTAGAATGAATGAGTTTATGGTACACTTTTTAAACGACTTTTAGTCATACTTATTACACGTGGTTGGTGTGATCTTGTATAATGTATATTTCACTTCCACTAAACTGGAGTTGATCTGCTCCCTCCGAAGGTCAGTTTGCAAGAGATCGAGTCTGATCGTGTGGTTGCTACTCCCACCGATGGTATCAGGAAACCAATCTCCGCATTGTTCGTTTATCCTTTTATTTGATGCGCGAGAGCGATTTTTATAGCAAACTAATTAAAACTGTTCGAATTGCAACCTACATGACAGGGCTGTTGCATTTTTAGGTATCGTGCGCCTCTTGAACGCCTCCTGCTATATGCGCTGAGAAATACTGTTACACCTTTCTTAAATTGATATATGTCATTTTGAAAAATAAAGGTTTTTTTTATTTACATATACACGCAAAACTTTTCCATATTACTTTAGAAGCAATAGCGCAAACTTGCCTTTTGGGTAACAAACCTATTACTTAAAAGGCAATAAAATTCTTCCCCAGTCAAGTAACAACACATACTGCCATATATTTAGCACGTGTTACGGGAGTACGACTATCTAATAATGGTCGTTTCAACCACATGCAAGATTTTTTCTGTCGAAAACTGCTCCTGTTCCATCTCAAGCAAAAAAAAAATCACACACCGTCGCATATGTTGCACATGTTACAAGTTTCTCCAATCTCCAATTCATTCGGTGTGCGTGTATTAGTTCGCACACGGAGAAGAGAAAAAATATGACAAGAGCTGCCAAGCAGCATTTTCCCCGTCATAGAGTATGCAAACGTTGATGATTTCAAAGACTTGAAATGCGTCTTGAAATGACATCACGATCTGTAAACTGCGTTAGAGAAAAACAAAAACATTCGCTTTCCTGCAAGATATCTAAAACACATTTTCCCCGTCATAGAGTATGCAAACGTTGATGATTTCAAAGACTTGAAATGCGTCTTGAAATGACATCACGATCTGTAAACTGCGTTAGAGAAAAACAAAAACATTCGCTTTCCTGCAAGATATCTAAAACACATACTCATTGGTCCATCGAAACTTATTTGCACCTGTTTGAAAACACAATATCCGTGCCTATCCAGACAATATTCGCAACTTCGGCAACTCTGGTCAGACAGTATTACATATTTCCATTTCAAGTAAACACTGGGGGACGAAACGGAAGTGTTTCTAATGAACTTGAAAATCCCTAACTAATGATTAAACATGTGGTTCGAACATTTTTGCAAGAAACCTGTTTCGGAGGCTTTGAAACTAACTCATTTTTCTTAGATTTAGGTGAATCAATTTTTTTCAAAATTAGTGTCGTATTGAACTTTGCCCGTTATGTATGAAAGAAGGAAATCACCTTTGAAAAAAAAGAAACATATTTCAAATTTTCAGAATGGTTGGACTGATTTTCACGAAATTATTCTCAAACATACCTAATTTAGGGGAACTGCTCCATTATTCATCTCAGCCCATATATTTATCTCATACAACATGAAAACACAATTCAAAACAGGAAAAAACGCATATTTTCTAACCAAACCAATCTGCTAATCCATGGAATGGTTTCTTCTTATTTCACTTTAGATTTCTCATAAAGTAAAATCCTTAAAAACTCACTTGAAAGCTCTAAATTTGATATTATAGTCGGGCATCTGCACTCGAAAACTCATTTAATGCAGAGTTTATTTGGTTTCAAACTACATTCGAATCTTTGGTAATTTAATTCTTTAAAGAACACATTAAAATAAAAGCTCAACAAAAAGTATCGCTTGACTTTGTTGACATTCATTCATTCTCTTGTTGGCTCCCAAAAAAAACCTGTAATTCCGAAACTTCGAAAGTATGCCGAGAGTTATTATTTTACGATTTGAGCAGTTTCAAAATACAAGATTTTTAAGAGCCTGTTTACCCCACCAGCCCCTTTTTCAAAAAACTCAAATTCTGCAAACTATTGCATTAGTGCATTAGTGCATAAAGAACAACGACACAAAACGGAGTTTCGCTTCTCGCACAATGGGTTCCAAATGATGGTCAAAATTATGTTATAGAAAAATTGGATTTTCTCGCGCCCGTTATACGGCGCATTTATTGAGAATATCAAATAAAAGCTCTTGAGTTGCACTACAAAACGTATTGTTTGGTTTTTCATCCTAGATCTGTTGGCAAGAGAAAAACTGCTATGAAAATCACCTTCATTTTTCAAAAATATACGAATATCTCATCATGTATTCTCGATAGCAACTTCCTATAACCTTCATTTTGTTTCCTTTATAGAGTGAATAAACATGCCAATTTTCATGAAAATCGATTAAGTTTACACAAAGTTATAACAATTTTACGTTTTTAGCGGTTTTTGGACATCAATTTTTGACGCGTTTTTTACTCCACTTACCCCTTTTCAAAAAATCAGATATTATACAAAACATTGTACTATGATATAGATGAACAAACCCTGAAGGTTTCAGTCCAATCGGAGAACCTCGAAACAAGACCTAGTTGCGGTCTCCGCGAACCGGCTCTCAAAACTATACCTGCTTTGATCAATATATATGGCATCAACATGATATAAATGTGTTATCGTACTATTTGAACGTTCCCGGTATCGCTCGTGATTAAATTGTTCGAGTCATTAAGTTAAGAGTCATTTCTTTTATTTCGCTATTTATCAAGCACTAACATTACGTCAAATTTCATATTTTATTCTTCAATTACAACATCAATATTTTAAAACCCAAAGAGTTAATATACCTTTATTGTATTTAAGCATTAATGTAGGGTATCGAACGTCTTCGTCAGTGGTTTTCTTCGGCCCCCTTTTGCTTAGAATTGCTGCAAAAAAAACTGCCGAAGAAAACCACTGTCGAAGACGTTCGATACCCTATATCTAATTTGACAAATAAAAAGTTTGAGTGAGAAAGGCTGAGTCTGACCGCTGGGTGAATTAATTTAGGTTTCAAGATTGCAGGCGACATGTCGATGTTAACAATATGCTGTAGTTCATTAAATGATCTCATTAAATGGCATGTAGGTTCATGATGTGAATAATTCCGAGCTCGTTGCGGAGGGTTAAATACTCTTGGATTTCCTAACGTAACCGTATTACTATTACGATGTATTTGAGCTGAAAGGGTTCGGCTATCAGTCCTTCCTGCTAATAAAGCAAAGCCTTGGTGCTACATTCCGATTCGGAACATGACCTTCTGTTTACTATACACAGACTTCGCAGCCAACTGTTGAGTGTACAGGATAATTGCGGGGCTAGCGCTACGATCCTACTGACACTAACAGTCTCTTCCGAGCCGAGACTCGAACCTACGACAACTGGCTTGTTGGACAAGCATCGTACCTCGAGACAAGCTGGGGAGGCCTGCTTCCTGCTAATACATTGGTGAAAAATACTATGTCAGTAATCCTATGTCGGTAATGTACTATGTCAATATCAACTAATGCACACAATTCTTTATAGGCATTGCATTTAAGGCTCCGTAAGGCAAAACGCATGAAATTTTTGACGTAGGACTACGTCCAACCGCACTATATTGAGATACATTCTGCGAAAACTTTAACCAAGGTGTAACGTTGGAATGAAAGATTTCAAACAGGGATACTGATGTAGCCACATGATGGATCATAATGATCAATATGTCGTTGGATTGATAAAATGAAGGACAACTTTGTAATTCTTCAGTTATCATTATCACTTCATTGTTAAACAGTGAAAATTGAATAAAAGTATTCAAGGTCGAATTTTCACGAACAATGTACCAATTACATGTGAGCACGCCTGGCACAGACTTCATGAGTAGACACCAACTGCCTGCTATGATATTCTGCATAGCAGTGGCAAAAAAAAAATTACAGAATCTCCCCTTCCCAATAGTTCAAACTAATGTTTGCTTCCATGAGCCTAGACTATTTTGATGCCTTGAAGGTGAAGCTTTTTTAGAAAGTTCGTAACGACCTCCTATTCCTTTATCAAACAGTTTTACGTTCTGCTGTTAGAATGTTATCAAAACTGATGTCTTGAAGAAAAACATGCTGGCACAAGCAACATTACTGCATCGAGCAATGTATGAATAGAGCACTGGTCACTCGTCGTCTATCAGTGCAGAAGAACTCGATATTCATTTGTGTGCAGCCAAGCGAAGCGAAGACTACATTGCCGCTATCGACGCATAGTGAGGCGTGTTGGGTCGTAAGGCGTAGGTATCGTTTTCCGATCTGGATCACAGTCGAATTGCCGTTTGAATTGTCTTCTTTTTCTTCTTGTTTCGTATAGTAGCAAATATCAGTATCCAATATGATTATTCAATGGTTTGTTATGGACAACAAAATTCTGTACGTGTCGGTAGAGGCAGATAGCAGGGTATATAAATTTGGTGCATTGTTCAGATAAAGCACGTTGTTTATTCTTGAACTCTACACTCTGTTTATCTCAGATTTAGTCAAATATAGATTATTTTAAAAGCAATAGCAAGCCAAAGTACTCTGTACAGATCTTTGAATAAGTAGTTAAACGAGCTGTACTGATGATTATATTTTACTAGCTAAATGAATTTAGTTCATTATGACAATTCTAGTGGCATCATGTGGGGGCGGTATAGAGGAAAACCAAATTCATTTCATCTTAATATTAGAGTTCCCACATTTGTATTTGTATTTTTCAATTATTTTTTTTTATATTAGCATCTTCAAGACAAAATTACTTTTCAACACTATGCAAACATTAATTGCTCAGGCTAATATTGTTTAGGGGAATTGTGGGTAGAATGAACAGGGGTGGTAAAATGGACACCCGTTTAAATCTCGACTATTACGTTGAAAAATAGTACAAACTTCTTTGGCACCTTATCTTAGAGGCACTAGAAGCAATTTGAGACAAAGTATGCGACATGGTACAGTCAAACAGTCAAAATAATAAACAAAAACAAAAACACGTGTACATTCGTGGTGGTGATGTTATTTTTGGCCTACAAAAAATAAGGTTTTTTCTAGTGTAAAGCAGTATTTTATAACAATTTTTCTGCATATATCTGTACTCAGACTACTAACCAGCAGAAATCATCAAAGGTTAGTAATTGTTTAAATGGTTTGCTCGATACATTTAGGTATTTTCAATAATATGCATGTGCGGGTAAAATGGACAGCCCAAGGTGATGGGGAAAAAATTGTGTTAATTTCCATTGAAAAATCTAGATGCTTCGTGTTTATATCAGAAAACCGCAAAGGTAAACTCGGACCGATGAACAGATGACAGCGGCTTAACGTACCGTTGAATGCGGAATGTCGGAGGAGGTCTGTATCTTAAGACTGATTTTTTTCTGATTATGTTAACTTATAAAATGTTTAAATTGACCAGAATTGAAATTCAATTTTGAATTTTCTGTGGATATACATTTTCGTCTGAAAACTGTTATTATTTATCGTTATTTTTTCACGAACTTGTACCTGCAGGAAAATATTTTTATGTGACATCTTTGCCGCTTGATGATCGGTGAGTTAACCATCTTACACATGACAAATAAATATAGTAAGGAGAATAATTTATATTAAGTCCGATACAAATTTCATTTTATGTCACCACCTCCCTTTAAAAAAGTTGGAAATTGGAAGGGGAAGATAATTTAGCAACAAACAAGTCCAGTGACAGTGAAAGTGTCATCAAAAGGCAAGCCAAAAGATTAATAATGAAAATCAGATCGACTTGATCTGTCCTACAGTACGGTCGCATTTTACCAACAGCTCGAGGCTAAGTCTTAGACTACCGAGAGATATTGAAATTTTGTTTTTCGCTTTCAACAGGCAATCTTCTTGAAAGACTACCTATTGAAACGCAAAGTAATAAATTTGTTTTTAACGTTAACGAGTGTTTAGTGAGTAAATTTGGTTTGAGTTATTTCTACTTAAATTCTATAGTGAAGTGAAAGTGTAGTGAAGTTTTTCAGTTATGCCTGGAAAAAAACAAAAAGCTCGCTTTGATGCGGCTTCAAGGAAACGTGAGGCTCCAAGTGACACTGAAATTTCGACTAACAGGTATGATATTCTTTCTTCCGTTGGGGATCAAGAAATTCAAACTTCTCATACTGAGCATAAAGCCGTTATGAAGATGGTTAAAGTTCCACCTATTGTGGTATTTGTAGCAAGTTTTAAAGCATTTCGATCAGAGCTATCATCGTTTCTGTCGGATGTGAAAGTTATTTTTCAAATTGGCCGCCAAGGCGAAATTCGTATTTTGGCCGAATCTCTTGATGGCCATAAACATCTTTTACAGTATTTGACTGAAAAGATGTATAAATTTTATTCTTTTGATGCCAAAAACGAGAGACCGTTTAAGGCTGTTTTGAAAGGTCTTTCAAATGACCAAACTATTGAGGAAATCAAAGATTGTTTGTCGGAATCACTTGGTTTTGCCCCCAACCAAGTAATTTTGATGAAACGAAAGGCAAATGCCAAAATTAATCAAACTGGACTACACCAGGACAATTACTTAGTACATTTTGATCGTACCAAAGTAAACAATTTGAAATGTTTGTAAAAAGCACGTGTTTTATTCAACGTGCGAATAAAGTGGGAAAATTTCAAGAGACATGGAGAAATCCGTAATCTTACTCAATGTCGGAATTGTCAAGCCTATGGTCATGGAACTCGAAACTGCCATATGGCAGCAAAATGTATGATTTGTGGTGACACTGGTCACACGAAAGATATCTGCCCCGTGAAAGAGACCACTGATAGTTTCAAATGTGTAAATTGTGGGGGAAATCACAAATCTAATTTCTTTAATTGTCCTGTAAGGTCAAAAATTATTGCTTCCAGGCAACGTAGGAATTCTAAGCAACCTGTTGTCAATGTGGGTATACAAAAGACTTTAAATACTTTTCAGGCATCACCAGCACTTTCATTAGCAGGTGTGCCTGTAGGTAATAATTTAAATTCAGCTAACAAATTTCAGACAAAAAATCCTGTTCAGGCAACACCAGGCTGTTCATATGCCAGTGTCCTTACAGGTAATATTTCAAATTCAAACAGTAACAAACCATTCGTGTTTGGTGCTGAAAAGTCAGCCAGTATTGATTTAGGTAGTCCAACTCCAGAAAAGATTGAATACCTACAACAATCTATGCTGCAGCTAATGTCCGTTTTGTTGAACTGTAACTCGATGTACGAGGCTGTTCAAGAAGGTATAAAATTTACAACTAATATTGTTATGAAATTGAAATTCAGCAATGATTTTAAATAATGCTGTAAATTTTCTAAATTGGAATGCTCGTTCTTTAAAAGCGAAAGAAGATGAATTTTTCAATTTTTTAACAGTCCACGATGTGCATATTGCAGTTGTGACTGAAACGCTTTTAAAGCCAAATATTAAACTAAAAAAGAACCCAAATTACATGGTTCATAGGTTTGATAGAATTGATGTTGCCGGTGGTGGAGTTGCAATAGTTATCCACCGTCGAATAAAACATCGTGTTTTACCCCATCTTGAAACCAAAATTATCGAGAGTTTGGGAATTGAAATTGAAACAAGTATTGGCATTTTATTTATAGCCGCAGTGTATTTGCCTTTTCAATGCACTGGTGAGCGAAAAAATTATTTCAAGGGAGATTTGCAAAAACTCACAAGAAATAAATCAAAATTTTTAATCACCGGTGATTTTAATGCGAAACATCGATCTTGGAATAATGCTCAAAGCAATTCCAATGGAAAAATATTGTTTAATGATTGCTCGGCTGGATTTTATTCAGTTTTATTTCCAAATGGTCCTACATGTTATTCTTCTATTAGGAATCCATCTACAATTGATTTGGTACTAACAAATCAAAGTCATTCATGCAGTGATTTATTAACTCATGCTGACTTTGATTCTGATCATCTTCCCATAACATTTTCTATTTCCCATGAAACTATTTTGAATCCCACTAGATCTGTGTTAAATTATCACAAGACTAATTGGGATAGATATCGTTCTACGATCGAAGAAAATTTGAATGATGATATTATTTTACAAAATAGTGCTGACATTAACAGAGCATTAGATAATTTTAGCAGCTTAATACTTAATGCCCGGAATTTATCAGTTCCTAAGGCTCGAGTGAAATTCAATGCACCAATTATTGACAGTGAACTTCAACTTCTTACACGTTTGAAGAACATACGGAGACGTCAATACCAAAGATCTCGTGATCCTGCTACGAAAATTATTTTTCAAGAATTACAAAAGGAAATTAAACATAGATTCACTCTCTTGCGAAACGAGAATTTCATGAGAGAAGTTGAACAACTAAAACCTTGTTCAAAACCTTTCTGGAAGCTTTCGAAGGTTCTTAAGAAACCTTACAAGCCAATCCCAATCCTTAAAGATGGTGATTGCATTTTTCTAACGAATGAACAAAAATCTCAAAAACTTGCTCAGCAGTTTGAGAGTGTTCATAACTCCAATTTGAACGTAGTAAGTTCTATTGAAAATGAAGTAAACCAAAAATATGATCAAATCACCACCCAAGAATTTCTTTCTGAAGAGGTATTGGAAACAAACTTGAATGAGGTGCGAACTATTCTCAAAAAATTCAAAAACATGAAAGCACCTCAGGGGAGTATCTTGGGCCCAATCTTATATAACATTTTTACTTCTGATCTTCCTGATTTACCATCAGGTTGTGAGAAATCTCTGTTTTGTGACGATACAAGCATTTCCGCAAAAGGAAAAAGCCTTCGTGTTATATGCAGTCGGCTACAAAAAAGTTTAGATATATTTTCTTCACACTTTCAGAAATGGAAGATTTCTCCTAATGCTTCTAAAACACAGTTAATTATTTTCCCTCATAAGCCAAGAGTTTCATTTCTCAAACCCACCCATAACCACGTTATTAAGATGAACAGTGTGGTCTTATATTGGTCTGATCAAGTTAAATACTTAGGGCTAATTTATGATAAGAATCTTACTTTCAAGGAGCACATTGAAAATATCCAGTCAAAGTGCAATAAGTATATCAAATGTTTATGTCCTCTTATCAACAGGAATTATAGACTTTGTCTCAAGAATAAACTGTTAATTTACAAACAAATTTTCAGGCCAGCAATGTTATATGCAGTTCCCATCTGGACAAGTTGTTGTGCAACCAGGAAGAAGACACTTCAAAGGATTCAGAATAAACTTTTGAAAATGATTTTGAAGCGGTTTAGCACGAACGAGCTACATAGGCTCACTAATGTAGAAACATTAGAAAATATGTCAAGCCAAATTATCAACAAATTCCGACAAAAATCGTTGCAATCCTCAATTGCAACGATTAGCTCACTTTATAGTCAGTAAGATAGTTTTGAGTTTATTTTAAGTTTTGTTTTATTCCTTGTTTTTTTTTTCCTTGAGAAGCAGGTTTTATAATTTTCCTGCAATTGCATCAACTTAACTGCGAAAGCTAATAACATTCAATAATATAAGAAAGCGTACAATATATATATATATATATATATATATATATATATATATATATATATATATATATATATATATATATATATATATATATATATATATATATATATATATATATATATATATATATATATATATATATAAATAATAGTGTTGAAATGTCACCATTTGTGGCAGAACACACAATAAAAATTCTGAATAGATATTAGTACATAAATAAATCATTACAAACATTCCCCCCCCTTTTTTAAAAAAAAAAATTATTAATGAAAATAATGTGATATTTTTCAACACACTTTTGTATGCAAGTTACAAACGTCGTAAACTTCGCACAATTTTGTATGAAAGCTATTCCTTTTTCGCCTTTCTCCTAGAAAGGTATAGCAATCACTTGCAAAACCAAAAGTATAAAAGTGCTCCAAAGGGCCGAACGGCATATATCACTCGACTCAGCTCGACGAGCTGAGCATTTTCTGTATGTGTGTGTATGTGCAGATTTTTATTCTCACTCACTTTTCTCAGAGATGGCTGGACCGATTTTCATGAAATTAATTGCATATGAAAGGTCTCGTTGTCCCATAAGACCCTATTAAATTTCATTGTAATCGGATTTTTAGTTTAGAGGTTATGGTTCAAAATGTAGAAATCATGAAACATAATTATCTCAAAAACTACACAACCGATTTGAACAAAATTGATTTCAAATGAAATACCCTTAACTTTTGAATTTCATAAAGATTGAACTTGGGGTTCAAAAGTTATAACAAGAAACGTGTTTTGGAGACTACTTAATCTCACTCATGTTTCTCAGAGATGGCTGAATCGATTTTCATAAAATCAGTGTCAAATAAGACCCTATTGATTTGTTTTGCAATCAGACTATTACTTTGCCTGTTATGTTTAAAAGTGTGAAATCCAGCTATGAACAGGAGCATATTCCGAAGACTACTTGAACTCATTCACTTTTCTAAGTGATGGCTGACCCGATTTTTACTAAATTAGTGTCAACTAATAAGTCTAGCTGCCTCGTAACACCCTATTAAATTTTACTGTAATCGGACTGTAACTTCGTCTGTAAAGTACCGAAATGTGAAAATCACGAAACTTCATTATCTCAGAAACTACACAACCGATTTGATCAATATTATTATCAGATGAGCGGGCTAGTTAAGGGTTAACTGATGAATTATGATTGAACACATGGTTTCAAAGTTTGGCTGCCCTATACGTTCCCTATTCATTTGATTATAATTAAAGCCACCGTTATGTATTAAATTGTTAATAAAACAACGAAAGTCTATTATTTTAAAGATTACATGACTTATTTGAACATACCTAGTGTCATACGAACAAGTCATCTCACAAACTTACAAATAACAAACTTCATAACAATTTGATATGTGGTTCAAAAGTTATGGAAAGAAAAGATATTCAAAGGCTATTTAAAACTATACCTGCTTTGATTGATATATGTGGTCTCAACATAATTTAAATGTAGTTTTGTACTATTTGAACGTTTCAAATTCATTGATTCCTTGCGATGTGTTTAAAGTCTGCAAATGCATGACGAATCGGCCATAGGATATGATCAAAGTCAAAAGACAAATCGTTTGAAATGATTGGTTTTATCGAAATGACAAAACCTTCGACTTTTGGCTTATGGCACCCTTATTCTGAATATATTCATATTGGGTGATATTCGGTCATTTTCAACAAATTTTCTGGCATCAATCTGACACCGGAAATACTCATATTGGAAGGTATTTAGTTATTTTGGTTGTTTTCCAGAAACTAACAGTGGTCGTCTTCAAATTCAAAATGGTGTCAAGGGTCAATTTTTGGTTTCTATGCATCATCTCGATTACGGAAATTTCCATGTTGAGTATTATTTGGTCATTTTCGACTGTTTCCTATAAGTTGCCATTTAGCGATTCAAAATGGTGCCTGAGGGAAATTGTTAGCTCATTGCATCATTCTGGTTACAGAGATACTCATATTGGATGGTATTTGGTTATTTTAGGCTGTTTTTCACAAACCGGAAGTCGCCATCTTGGATTTCAAACTGGTATTTAAAATAATTTCTGGCCTCTGAGCGTCATTCTGGTTGAAGAAACACCCATATTGGGCGAAATTCGATCATTTTCCGCTGTTTCCCAGGAACCGGAAGTCGCCAACCTATAATCCGAAATGGGGTCTGTGGTCGATTTCAGCTGCTGTGTATCATTATAGATCCGGAGTCACTCATGTTAGACGGAAATCGGCCATTTTTGGCTGTTTTCCATAAACCACAAGTTGCCATCCTACAATTCATAATGGTGTATGAAGTCGATTTGTTGTTCCAGTGCATCATTACGATTCCGAAAATACCCATATTGTCGAATTGAGCTCCTGTGTATCTTTCTTTATCCGGATATTATTATATTGGGTGGAAATAATCCATTTTTGGCTGTTTTCCAGAAACCGGAAGTTGCCATCTTACAATCCAAAATTCGGGGTCATTTGCTTCGTTTGTTCTTGAGTTGTGCAGAAATGTATGTTTCATTTGTATTGGACCCCTCCTTTCCCGAAGAGGGAGGCGTCTCAAACTATCATAGAAACCTTTATCGGGACCAAAAACCCCTACATACAAATTTGCACGTCGATCGGTTCGGTAGTTTTCGAGCCTATATGGATCAAACAGACTGACAGACCGGACTACATTTTTATATGTATAGATTACAACATCAATATTTTAGAACCTAAAGAGTGAATATACATTTATTGGATTGAAGCGTTCATGTAAATCTATTTTTACAAATTAAAGTTTGAATGAGAAAGGCTGGGTCTGACCGCTAGGTGGATTAATTTAGGTTTTTTCTTAGTGTAATTTATTTTTTGCCCTCCTCTCAGCTAGCTTTGATAACCGTGGACATAAAAACTTTTCAAAATATGTATCAGCCTAAATCGTACTCAATCAGGTCTGTGCAGAAAACTAGCCTTTTCGCGTATTGAAGAAAATTGACTGTATTATAATAAAAGGTAGTTATTCATCAATGTTAAAGAGAATATTTTTTCTTCTAAAATAAAGTGCTGCAAATGAATAATCAAAATACAATCCCCGTTCGATTTTGGCAACACGCCAGAATTCCTGTTGCCAAAATCGAACCAATCGAACACCTTGCCGGAGACAACGGAGATTGCGGGTTCGAGTCCCGTCTGGACGAGGGAAATTTTTTTCTAATTCTAGTCACACCTTCTATTCCCGTTCATCTTCACATTCTCGCGAAACTACATACATTGCCCGCTTCACTAAACTTAAAATGTAAGTCAATATGACAAAAAATGTAATTAGTTCGTAAAGTAAAATCGAACCATGCCAAAAATGAACGGTTATCTTTTATGACTTTTTTTACCTTTTGAGTGGCCAAAGACGACCTTAACAGTTTATATGGCCACCAATGAACTAGTTTTAGTTCCAAGTCGTTTGAGGTGTCGCTAGATGAATTTAGACTGATGACCTAGATTTTTGATATTACCACACAAGTAATTAGAGGCATACTACTGCTTTGATCATGATCACTATATTACCGGAACATATTCCGGTCATTTCTCAGTATCTTACGATTCCATAAAAAACCAAAATACAGGTCGGACTCGATTATATAGAGACTCCATTATATATTGACTCGATTATATATGATTCGATTATATATAATTTTAGACTCAATTATATACAGAAGCTAAAAAATGTTTTCTCGAATTTCAAATATGACTTATCTAGAGCTAATACATCGTAGGGGAATATCTACAAAATACAAAACGCTTGATATAAAAGGAAAAAAATAAAAAAAAAATAAATTTTGAAAATTGTTTAAAAAAATTTAAAATAAAAAAAAAACAAAAATACATAAACAAAAATACCTAAAAAAAATAATTTCTAAATGAAAAAAATGAAAAAGAAAATAAAAAAAATTTAATTTTTAAAAATTTGAGAAATACTAACAAGTTGACAAATCTATATATACTGTTATATTTTTTTAATATTTTTTCTTTACATTTGACACTGCAATTACATCAGGAATACAAGATATGTATTTTTTTTTGTAAGAAATGTGTTTTCTGACTTTTAAAGGGATGAATCAAAATCAAAATTCTTCTCACTTATGCAAAAACAACAAATCATTTATGAAAAATAAATTTAAAACATTTTTTTTCTTCGATTCTATTTTATATAAAGTTCGATTATATAAAGTGAAAAAAAAATCGGAGACTATATATAATCGAGTCCGACCTGTATCTTTCTTTTTGAGGGTATTGTGCTTAAATTGGTTAAAAAATCAAGAAACCCTAAAAATTGTGATTAAATATAATCGCTCGTTTTTGGCCCATGTGCGCCAAAATCGAACCGTGTCAAAAGTAGAACGAGCTCGAATCAAACAGAGCCTCTAAACGAAATATAAAACTATTATAAATTATGCGCTCGATTATGCGATTTTTTTAATTCCTTCAATTCGTTGAATTCTTTGAGGGCGCCAAACAACGCTCGCAAAGTCCAGCTTGCTCCGCACTAGCGCTTTGTAAATAGCTAATATAGAATAAGGGTCTTTGAGATCCCGTCCGTACCGTCTCACAAGAGAAAAAATTTTCAAACTGCCTGTAACTACATTGTCAATATGATTTTTAAACGAAATTTGTCGGTCAAATGTAACGCCTAGGTAGCGAACTTTTTCTTCACGTGTTAACTCAGTTCCATTGAAATGGTATTTAAACTCGATAGGAGATATTTTTACGAGAAAATGTCCTAACTAAACATTTTTCAGCGTTAACGTTTAGACCACTATCCGAACAAAATTGTCCAAAACTTTGCATGTCCAGTTGTAATTTAAGACAATCGTCATTTGATTTGACGGGCAAGAAAATTTTCACATCATCAGCATAAATCAGAATCATGGCGTTAGTCAATTTGTCCGGAAGCTTGTTCATCACGAATACGAATAACAGTGGTCCTAAGTGGCTTCCCTAAGGTACTCCCGAATTCACAGTGAACGAAGCAGAGAAGTGTCCCTTTATTTTAACATACTGAATTCTTCCCACCAAATATGTTTGCAACCAATTGTACAGTGGAATCCTTTGCATATATAATCGGTTACTAGAGAAGTAAACTCGCAAAGATTCGTGGTAACGGATTTCTTTTTCAAAAATCCGTGTTGCACAAAAGAAATGCGTTCAGCGACTATCTCGTAAAGAGAATCGTACACTAGCCGTTCGAAAAGCTTAGGAGTAGCAGATTGGATTGTTATACCACGATAATTCTCTACATCAGAGCGAGATCTTTTTTTATGAACAGATGTGATGTGAGAAATTTTCCAAATTGAAGGAAAGTAACCGGAAGCCAGTGACGCGTTGAACAAACTGGTAAGAGGGACCAAAAGCTCACCTTGGAACTGTTTTCGGAAGTTGTTAGAGAGAGTGTCAGAGCCAGGCGGCGAGTTTGTGTCAAGTTTGTGGATTCCATTTTTGACATTAGTTGCAGATACTTGAAACACTTCCAAGCCACTGTCGAAATAAGTATACGCACAGTTGAAGGCTGCTTTGCAAAGACACCACGGAAATGTTCTGTGAAAAGGCCAGTCGACGGTTGAGTATCTGTAGCGGTTGCGCCTCTGTACTTCACATTTTCTGGGATCCCAGAATGTTTCCTTCGATTATTTACGAAGTTCCAGAAGGTTTTAGGATTATTTTTCAAATCACGCTGTATTTCATTCAAGTAGACCTGATATTCCTCCTTGTGTGCAGCTTTGAACATACGCAGCAATTGTTTATAGTGAGTTACATTTTCGTTTGATCTCGCACGACGCATTTTCTTCAAAGCAGCTCTTTTGCTCTTCATTAGCTCTATTAGCGCTGGAGAAAACCATTTCGGATATTTGTGATCATACTTAACACGTTTCATAATCACAGAAGTATTCTACCAAATACTGTGAAATAAAACAGTAAGGTATTGAAACCCATCCAGTTATTAACTTTTGCGATATCGCCAACGTCAACGTCAAAAACGCTAATTGATCGAAGAAAATTAACCATTTCAACCGCCTGCGTTTCGTATTTCTCGACATTACAAATAAACATTGCTTCCGATATCAGTGCGTCTTGAACTGTCCTACAGATCAGACGTGTTTTCGGTTGCTTGTGGACTGGTCTTTGACTGCCTATAGCTTCAAAGTTTGTGTTTTGTCAGTGTGTCTTTTAAAGTCTACCTAAAAGTTATTTCCCATCAGTCTTTCTCAAGACTACCTACCTTTGAGTTTAACATTTGTTTAAACTTTTTTCGTATCACCTGAAATGGCAGGACGAAAAAAGAAACCACGCATCGCTGCGGGGAGGAAAAGAGAGGCATCTCTTTCTGACACTTCGAGTGTCTGTAGTGACAATCCTTTTGATATTTTGCCTGAGCAAGAAGCTGGTGAAATGGAAGTTATTAGTAATGAAACTATACAAAATGTAAAATATTTAAAAAAGGAAAAAGTTCCACCTATTGTGGTAACTATTTCTTCTGAATTTAATATTTTCAAAAAGGAACTTTCAACGTTTGTTTCTGACGTTAAAGTTACGTATCAAATTGGTCGTAGAGGCGAATGCCGCTTATTAGCCGACTCTATAAAGGGTCGTAATCGTCTTATTCAGTATTTAACTGAAAAGATGTATAAATTTTTTACATATGATACGAAGAACGCCAAGCCGTTCAAGGTCGTATTGAAAGGTCTCACCAACGATCAGACCGTTGATGAGATCAAACTTACTTTAACAGAATTACTTGGCATAGCCCCTACCCAAGTAATTCTAATGAAACAAAAATTGTGGAAATTGCGGCATTAAATTAAAATATGATACCAATTACGTGGTTCATAGATATGATAGGATTCAGGGTTCCGGCGGTGAAGTTGCAATTGTTATTCATCGCCGAATCAAACATCGTGCTCTTCCCCATCTTGAGACGAAAGTTATTGAAACTTTGGGAATTTAAGTTCAAACTGAACTTGGGATTTTATTTATTGCCGCAGCATATTTACCATTTCAATGCACACGCGAGCACAAAATTTATTTTAAAGGTGATTTACAAAAACTCACCAGAAATCGTTCGAAATTTTTCATAATCGGCTAAACATCGTTCATGGAATAATTCTCAAAGTAATTCCAATGGCAAAATATTATTCAATGATTGTTCTTCAGGATACTATTCTATTTTGTCTCCGAATAGTCCTACATGCTTTTCTTCTGTAAGAAACCCATCAAAAATTGATTTGGTGCTAACAGATCAAAGTCATGTATGTAGTGATTTGATCACACATGCTGACTTTGATTCCGACCATCTTCCAATAACTTTTTCTTTATCACATGAATCAGTTTTAAACTCTTTGAGCTCTGTTTTTAATTATCTATTGGCATCACTGCATCGTTGTGTTTACGTGATTTTATTGCTCATTTTCGATTAAGTATTAGTTCTACCTTGCTGAAATATTAATTTGAACTTTCGTGCGTTTAATTGATCAACCTGTGATCGTCAGTAGAGTGAAGTACAGTGTCATAGTGCGAGATTTTAGGATTTTCGATCTCCAGTGAATAGTGCTTCTTGCTGGCATTGCTATTGTTTGGCTAGAGTAGCAGCTTAGCATCATCCGTTTTTGTTCGTTCTGCCTGCTTGAAGGCGACCTGATCCCCGCTAGTCATGGCAAAAATATGTAAAAAATGCAATGATGCAATTAATGGCATCGACTTTGTCACCTGCCGTGGATATTGTGGAGCAATGTTTCATATAAACAATTCGTGCTCAGGTGTCTCTCGTGCTCTGTCGAATTATTTTGCATCAAACAAGAAAAATCTGTATTGGATGTGTGATGAATGCGCAGATCTCTTTGAAAATTCACACTTTCGCATGATGTCTCGTCGAGCCGATGAAACTTCACCGCTCTCGTCGCTTACAAGCGCAATAGATGAACTGCGACAAGAAATTAAACAGCTTGCCCCCAAAACAACAACCGCATTAACACCAAACTGGCCTTTGCCAGGGATACGCCGAGCAAATAAGCGTCTGCGCGGACTTGATGGATCAGCCCGGGCCGTCAGTGACTCTCAGGTAGGATCTAAACCTTTAGGGGAGAGCATCGTGTCTGTCCCTACTAGTAGTTACGCTGATGAGAAGCAAAAATTTTGGCTGTACCTATCTCGAATTCGCCCGGATGTCTCTGTCGATGCTGTTACATCTATGGTTAAGGCCAATCTGGAAATCACAACCGAACCTACAGTTGTTAAGCTGGTCCCCAGGGGAATGGACACAAGTACTATGAATTTTGTCTCCTTCAAAATTGGTATCGATCCCGCAGTAAAATCGAAAGCACTTGAATCGTCAACATGGCCAGAAGGATTATTGTTTCGTGAATTTGAAGACTACGGTCAATAAAATTTCGCAATCGTTCGGATTCGGAACATGGCACACCGCGTCAACAGCTCCCTGTGAGGACATAATCCACGCCCGACCGCCACCGAGACGCAATGTTTTGAGCATTAAGGAAGCCCCTTACCCCCCCGATGCAGTCGCGTCTATCGCAGCCAGCCCTCATCTTAGTCGTCTCGGTCCTGTTATCGGTTGGGGGAACGGGGTTTTCCGACCCGCCTCACCAGGCAAGTATTGTAATTCGTGTGAACAGATTTCGTTTCCTGATTTGATGATGAATTTTAGCAACCATGCACGAGTCAGCAGCGATCTTACTACCACCTTTAACGTGATGTCACCTACAACATCGGGACGCAATGTGCAAAGCTTTACGGAAGTCCCCCATTCGTCCGACCCAGTCGAGCCTCTTGCAGCCAGCGATCAACATAGCCGTCCCGATCCTGCGGTCGGAATGAGTGGTGGGATCTTCCAGGATGCCAGCTCCGGCAAGTATTCTACCGTTGACATTGATTTACTCTCTGAGGAGGCTTCATCTTCCAGTTGCGTTACTCTTCCACCATCTGCGCCGTCTGCACGTGGTACGATGAAGGATGGTATATCGATTTATTACCAAAACGTTCGTGGATTACGCACTAAAATCGACGAAGTGTTCATCGGTGTGGCTGAATCCGAATTCGACATCATCGTACTGACTGAAACATGGCTTGATGAGAAAATCTACTCAGCGCAATTGTTTGGCGGGAATTTTTCAGTATTTCGTTGTGACCGGAGTTCACAAAACAGCAACAAATCACGTGGCGGCGGCGTACTTATTGCTGTGTCAGCAAGATTGAGTGCATATATCGACCCTATTCCTATCTGTAACACGCTCGAGCAGATTTGGATCAGAGTGAAGCTACCGCATCAATCACTGAGTGTTGGCTTCATTTATCTGCCTCCCAACCGCAGAGGTGACCAAATTTGCATCAGGGACCACATACGTTCAGTAGAAGCAATTACCTCCAACATTAGTCTATGTGATCTGGTATTGTTATTTGGTGATTATAATCAATCAGGTTTAGTTTGGAGCTTCCCGATGAATGCGCCACCAACAGTTGACAGCTTGAAGTCTCGTAAATCTGTTGCTTGTGCATCTCTCCTGGATGGTTTTAGTGAGCAGGGCTTCGTGCAGATCAATCATGTTACAAACAGAAATTCTCGCCTACTTGACTTAGTTTTGGTCAATGAATGTACGTTCCCGGTTTGCTGCGTTCGGGAAGCTGCTGAGCCATTGACTTCACTTGACGCTGACCACCCCGCAATCGAAATTACTGTTCAGCCCTCCGCACCCATTGAATTCGTTCGTTGAAACTCTGGATGAAAATAACCTGGATTTTGGTAGAGCTGATTTCGCGTCCCTCAGTGCGGCACTTATGCGTGTCGATTGGCGTCGCTTAGAGTTGTTCGAAAATGTTGACGATGCGGTCAATCACTTCACACATATTTTGAAACAACTGATATCAGACTCGGTACCTGTCCGCCAACCTCCTCGAAAGCCACCTTGGGGCAATGCACATTTGCGACGTTTGAAACGTCTGAGATCTTCTGCTTTACGTGCTTACAGTAGACTACGCTGCCCACTCTCTAAACAGCAGTTCAGCTTGGCTAGTAATAATTACCGCTCCTACAATCGTTTCTTGTACCGTCGATATACCTTGCACAAGCAAGCAAGCCTTCGTAAAAACCCGAAACTGTTCTGGTCATTTGTGACTTCTAAGAAAAAAGAGGAAGGTTTACCAGTATGCATGTTCTTAAAAGACGAAGAGGCCAGCACATCGCGCGAAAAATGCGAACTTTTTGCTGCGCATTTCAAGGATACGTTTAATTCGGTCATTGCTTCAGACGCACAGATAAACGCTGCTATCGAAAACACTCCACGTGATCTCCTTCAGTTGAATATCTTCCACGTGACCGATCATCTAGTTGAAAAAACTATAAAAAAACTGAAATATTCGTGTTCTGCTGGACCTGACGGGATTCCCTCTTGCGTTCTCAAAAAATGCATGGCAGCGCTTATTCGACCTCTAGTTATTATACTGAATCTTTCCCTTCAGCAGAAAACATTTCCAACGATGTGGAAGAAATCGATAATGTTTCCAGTACACAAAAAAGGAGAAAAACGAAATATCGAAAACTATCGCGGAATCACGTCACTTTGTGCTTGTTCGAAGGTGTTTGAAATCATCGTCCATGAAGCGTTGTTTGTTTGTAGCTCTCAATACATTTCCGTGGATCAGCACGGCTTCTTTCCCAAAAGATCTGTAGCAACGAATTTGACTCAATTTGTCTCTTTTTGTTTGAGCCGTCTGGGTGACGGGGAACAAGTAGACGCTGTTTACACAGACCTGAAAGCTGCTTTCGATCGAGTCGACCACGGAATTCTACTGAGTAGGATAGAGAAACTTGGGGTTTCTGGTGATCTCGTAAAATGGATTAAATCATACCTGACGGACCGAGATCTCTGCGTGAAAATTGGTTCGGAAGAGTCAGAATATTTCACGAATCTTTCTGGCGTCCCACAAGGAAGCAATTTAGGTCCCCTGCTTTTCACTCTGTTCATTAACGAAGTTTCCTCTTTACTGCCACCTGGGTGTCGCCTATTTTACGCAGATGATGTAAAAATATTCGCGGTAATCAAAGCCTTATCCGACTGTCTGGAACTACAACGTTTGATCAACGAATTTGAGGCATGGTGCACGAAGAATCTGTTGACACTAAGTGTTCAGAAGTGCATTGTAATAACATTTCACCGCAAGCTGAATCCAGTCTTATTCGATTACACCATACTTAATCATACATTGCAACGGGTAGCTCACATTCGTGATCTAGGTGTTAAGCTTGATTGTGCGCTAACATTTCGTCCACACTTTGATGAAATGATCTCAAAGGCTAATCGTCAGCTGGGATTTATTTTCAAGATAGCTAATGAGTTTCTGGATCCTTACTGCCTTCGATCGCTCTACTGTTCGCTAGTGCGCTCTATCCTCGAGTCTTGCTCGGTAGTCTGGTGCCCATCACAAGCAAACTGGATCGCTAGAATCGAGTCTGTCCAGAAAAAATTTCTTCGATACGCACTTCGCATGCTACCCTGGAACAACCCGTTAGACTTACCCTCGTATGAAGCTCGATGTAAGCTACTAGGACTTGAAACACTCGAGCAGCGACGAACTACTGCTCAAGCCGTTTTTGTTGCTAAAATCCTTTCCGGACAAATTGACTGCCCTGCAATGAACATTTACAGGTGAACCTTTACGCACCCGAGAGACCACTCCGCACAAGAGACTTCCTGTACCTCGAGCCAAGCAGAGTGAACTATGGGCTGTTTAATCCAATTCGATTTATGGTCGCACAATTCAATGCTGTCTACGAACTTTTCGACTTTGGGATTTCGATTGATGCCTTAAAACGACGACTCTCTTGTAGACGACAACTATTTTAAGATGTTTAGTGTAATTATGTTTGTAACTTAGATTTATTTTATCATTAAGACCATACATGTGTCAGATGACTTTACAAATAAATAATAATAATTATAATTTATAATTATAAATTTTGTCTCCGAATAGTCCTACATGCTTTTCTTCTGTAAGAAACCCATCAACACTTGATTTGGTGCTAACAGATCAAAGTCATGTATGTAGTGATTTGATCACACATGCTGACTTTGATTCTGACCATCTTCCAATAACTTTTTCTTTATCACATGAATCAGTTTTAAACCCTATGAGCTCTGTTTTTAATTATAACAAGGCTAATTGGGAAAGATACAAAACTCATATTGAGAGAAATTTCAATAATGAGCTTGATTTGCAAAATGAAGTGAATATTGATACCGCTTTGGAAGCATTAAATGGTGCAATTGTTGATGCCAGGAATAATTCTGTTCCAAAGGCTCAAGTGAAATTTGATTCACCAATAATTGACGAAAATCTTCAACTTCTAATTCGTTTGAAAAATGTCCGCAGACGTCAATATCAACGTTCTCGTGACCCTGTTTTTAAAACTATTTATAAAGATTTACAGAAAGAGATTAAACATAGATTTACTCTTCTGAGAAATCAAAATTTTAAGATTAAAGTTGAAAAATTGAAACCATATTCAAAACCTTTTTGGAAGCTGTCGAAGATTCTTAAGAAACCTTCAAAGCCTATTCCAGTTTTAAAAGATGGTGAACGTTTTCTTGTATCCAATGAACAAAAGGCTCAAAGACTTGCTCAGCTGTTTGAGAGTGTTCATAACTCAAATTTGAATGTTGTGAGTCCAATTGAAAATGAAGTCACACGTCAATTTGATTTAATTTCTTCCCAGAATTATTTAAGCTGCTGAAATAATTGAAACTAACTCGAATGAGATTAAATCAATTATTAAAAATTTCAAAAATATGAAAGCACCTGGTGACGATGGAATCTTTAATATATTAATCAAACATCTCCCTGAGAGCACAATGGAATTTTTAGTGAAAATTTTCAATTGCTGCTTCAAAATTGCATATTTTCCCAAATTATGGAAAAATGAAAAAAATACTCCAATTTTAAAACCGGATAAGAACCCAGCTGAAGTTTCAAGTTATCGACCAATCAGTTTGCTTTCTTCAATAAGTAAACTATTTGAGAGAATTATTCTTAACAGAATGATGTCACACATCAACGAAAATTCAATTTTTGCAGATGAACAGTTTGGATTTCGCCATGGGCATTCCACTACTCATCAATTGCTCAGAGTTACTAATATGATACGAGCTAACAAATCTGAAGGTTATTCCACTGGAGCTGCTCTTTTAGACATAGAAAAAGCATTCGACAGTGTTTGGCATAAAGGTTTGATTGCGAAATTGCAAACATTTAATTTTCCAATTTTCCTAAATAAAATTTTGAAAAATAATCTTGATGATCGAACTCTGCAGGTTGTCTATCAGAATTCAAAATCTGATAGATTCCCTGCCAGAGCAGGTATACCTCAAGGTTCAGTCTTGGGTCCAGTCCTGTACAACATATTCACTTCAGATCTTCCTGATTTGCCTCCAGGATGCACAAAGTCATTGTTCTGCGATGACACAAGCATTTCCGTAAAAGGAAAAAGTCTTCGTGTCACATGCAGTCGATTGCAGAAAAGTTTAGATATTTTTTCTTCCTACTTGCAAAAGTGGAAAATCTCTCCCAATGCTTCTTAAACTCAAATGATATTTTTCCGCATAAGCCTAGGGCTTCTTTCCTCAAGCCAAACAATAATCACGTTGTCAAGATGAATGAGGTTACTTTAAGTTGGTCTGACAAGGTTAAGTACTTGGGACTAATTTATGATAAAAAACTTATTTTCAAAGAGCACATTGAGAGTATACAAGCCAAGTGCATCAAATATACGAGATGTTTATATCCTCTCATTAACAGGAATTCTAAACTTTGTTTAAAGAACAAACTTTTGATTTACAAACAAATTTTTAGACCAGCAATGCTTTATGCTGTACCGATCTGGTCAAGTTGCTGTTCAACAAGGAAGAAAACGCTCCAAAGGATTCAGAATAAAATTCTGAAAATGATTTTGAAGCATCCTCCTTGGTTTGGTACACTCGAATTACATAGACTTACTGGTGTTGAACCATTAGAAGCTATGTCAAATAAAATTATTAACAATTTTCGACAAAAATTGTTGCAATCCTCAATTGCTACGATAAGCTCTCTTTATAGCCAATAAGTTAGCAATTAAGTTAGTTGTAAGTTTACTTCCCCTTTTCTGACAAGTAGGTTTAAATCCCTACGAATGATAAGTCCTAATTGCGAAAGCAAACAAATCCTAACAATTAAAATTATAAATTTCTAACAGTGTTGAGAAGTCACCATTTGTGATTGGACACACATACTCATTATTTACTAATATTTATCATAAATACTTAAGCTACTAACAAATCCCCCCTTAAAAAAAAAATGCTTCCGATATAAAAATATTATTATTGCTCAGGCTTTCACGCACGCTCGCGACATTTAATGCTTCCAAGTTCAAACACTTTTTGAGCACCCCACTTATCTAGTTCATCTGCCGTGATGGTTAATAACATCGCATTGTGATGAATTTCGTTTTAAATCACTGGATCCGTCAAAGCCAATTGACAAGTATCTGTGTCAGTAGTGAACAGCAAATCGAAAAAACAATTTCTTTGGTTTGGTAAACTACACAATTGCAGCAGTCCAACAGAAAGAAAACTGTAAACAACAGCTATCTCGGCCTGAGAGTTGATTCGGTTTGGAAAGTAAAAAGTATCATTTGAATCAAAATGTATCTGATTCCAATTTAAATTAGGCAGGTTAAAATTACCGATTACAACTACGTCATCAGGTCCAAGTGCACATTCATTCTGCAATTGATTCAACGAACGAGCAGAAGAAGAGCGATAACGATCAATACTAGAGGTAGGCGGAATATATCCGCAACACAAATAGAGCGACCCGGTGGCTGCTGAAAGTTTAACACGAAGCGCTTCATTGTTTTTAGCAACTGCGTGTCCTGTGCTGGCAATATGATTGTGGACTGCAATCAAAACACCACCGCCGGATTTTTTTACTATTAGAGATGTTTCTATCGCAGGGATATACATTGAAGTGCGGAGGAAAAAGTGACCTATCTGTTACAGTTGAATCAAAGTAAGTTTCCGTGGAAGCGAAAACATCTATATCAAGCTCGATTGCGGCCATGTATATTGTTTTTTGACGTTCGCTCCCTTTGATGCTGTTCATATTTTGGTAATACACATCTAATTGGTTTTTTTTTTGCAGGTTTTTGAGCAGTCGACAAAGTTGTATAAGCCAATGAGCACGAATTTGAAACTGGTTCAGGTATGTTTCCAGAAT